>NW_022095778.1:167887-269932 GCF_006542625.1 Nomascus leucogenys | reverse complement strand
TTGGGAGCCAGAGCAGCAGGAGGCCCCAGGAGCTGAGTGGGGACCCTCATGTCCATGCCGTGTCCTGACTGAAACTGATCCTGCACAGGGTGCGACCAGCCCAAAAAAGTCTTCGGGCAGGGGGCTGTGCTCTGGAACATGCAAATCAGCAGGGAATGGGGCAGGCTGAGCACAAGCTGCAGGGCTGGCTCATCTCAGTAACTCAGCACAGGGGCAATGTCCCCAGGGTCCCAGGTCAGACCAGCGCAGCATAGATTTCCCTGGAGGGAATGTATTTCTCTCTAGAGCCACTGTTGTGACAAGAGATATTTTGAGGGAAAAAAGTCAAACTTTAATACAAACCTAAGGACTACATGGAATAATATATTTTAGAGTTGTATTGAGAGTATACGGGAGAGTATAACCATTCGTAGGGAATGTCTAATGAAGTCTTAGAGGGTGGGTCTATCAGGTCTTCAAGTTACTTAAAGGGATGTGGAGAGTAACAATCCCTTTTGCTATAGTAACAACACCTCTGTGATTGTCACGTGGTTCCCAGTGTTTCATGTGAAAAAGCAGTCTTTATCAGAAGCATATTTAATACACTCCAAAGTATTTGTAGTGACCTTAAACATTTGTAATTACCAGTATATTTTCAAGCAATTCCCTGCAGATGCACAATAATGATGCTGTGATTCCTCAGTGCCTGTGCCACTCACAGATCTTCCATTATCCAGAGCTATAGGTCTCTGTAATACCCAGGGTTTCAATGGGCAGCAGCTTCGTCTTGGTTTGGGGCTCCCGTTATTCTGCCCATCTTTCTGCCCTTGGGTATTATTTCCCATAGGTCATCAGTATGAACGGTTGACTAGTAATGCTACATCTGTTTACTTCAAAAAACATCTCTGTTTTCCTTTCCTCCAGTTGTTGATGCCTGAATCAGGATAAACTTGAAACTCTGGGTCAATCTAGACCCCCACATCAATTGTCTCCAAAGGAAGATCACGGTAATGCATCTTGCCTAATGCTCTGATCTGCTTTTCCCACCAGAATGTTCGTGAGTGTTCAGGTACAGCTCTCAAAAAACCTGGCTTTCTGGAAAGCAACGGGATGGGAAGCCCTAGGGAAAGGCCAGGTCAGTGAACACTTTCTCTTCTGTGAGGCTGGCGACCACTCAGTGCATGTCCCTGCCCTGCACCATCAAAGCCACTTTTCTCTTCAGCAGTGAGTGGGTACATCATTCTGACTCAGACACCTGCCTCCTTGCTCCTTGCCTCATATCCAGGAAAGAGAGTCTCCATCTCCTGTCAAGCCACTGCCCATGTACATGGAGAAATGCTTTGAATCTGGATAAAACTTAGATACAGATTTGAACCCCTATACCTCACATGTCTGCTTCTGCCCAGGCATCCCAGCCTGGTTGTGCAGCAAGGGAAGTGGAATCAACTACATCGACATGAGAAGAGTAGAACCTGGGGATTCCAGGGAGCATTACTCATGTATCACTAAGGGTGGCCAGACTGCTGTGGTATAGCCTGTACCCAGACCTCCTGCTGCTTTCCAGGGGCCTGAATTTCAAGGGAAGTTACTGGTAAACTGCTTGCTAAGATTTAGGTTCAGAGAGAAGCAGTTCTGGATTGCGATACACAATTTTGTGTGTGTGTGGAGGGGGATGAATATAGTTGTCACTCTTGCTACCCTTTCCCTTTTCCCTTCACTGTATTTCTGCTGACTCCCCATGGCCATGTCTTTTCTTCACTGCTCTATCTGAAGCTGGACTGGAGAAAGCAGCCCTGCCTGTACACATGGCCTATCACAGCACACAGAATGAGCATCCTCTCGGAAAGTCCTTAATCAGTGAGGACAGGGAGGTGTATACATACCACAGCCTCCTCCCTTCTTAGGTGGAAAAATACTGAGACATTTTCCTATGTTTCCAGGTGGGCTTGAGCTCCATTCATCCTCAGTGGTAGCTTCTCGCTGAGGACATTTTCGGTATCGCTGCTCTCTTTCCTCTCTCATTGCCTTGTTTCCTCCCAGTGTTTCCTGTGCATTGTAAATATGCTGCCTGCATGGGCATCATTGTCCCTGAAAGATCCAACCTAAGACAGTGGACAAACCCTCTTTCTTTGACAATATAGTCTGAATACTTGCCAATTCTTTTTTTTTCATGCATAGGGATATTCAGAAAATTTAGGAAACACCTGAATTATCTAGGAAAGACAATGTCATCAGAAGGGTCTATACAATAGGGAGGAGTAGGGGTAACAGTCAGAGAGGAATGGGGACAATGGAGAGGGATGCTTCAGTGATGGAGAAAGGGGCCAGGCAGCCAGGAACATGGGGGTATCTTTGAAGATGAAAAGCTGAGAACCAGATTCTCTCCCCTGGAGCTTCCAGAATTAATATAGCACTACCAATACCTTGATTATAAATCAGTGAGACTTCTCACTGCCAGAACTGTATGATAATAAATTTGTGTTGTGTGAAGCCAGTAAGATTCTGATAACTTGTTACTGCAGGAGTAGGAAACTAACGCAAGGGGCAGGGGTGTCTTTTACCTCCTTAAGGACATGGTCGCCCTCTGTTCTTCCAAATAATTTTATCTTGTCATTTTTTAGTGTCAATTTTAGCAAGACACAGAGAAAATTTCACTGTGAAGGTGGCTAGCACCAGAATCCTTGTTATGTATAAATGCTCTTGGATAAATCCTTTGATTAACTCTCGTACTCTCTGGATATGTGATTCACTCTTGTATCCTCTGGATATGAGAAAAGTAGGGGAATATTTGTTCATTTGTTTTCATATTGGGGGAGAAATCAGATTTACAGGACGCCAATTGAGAAGGAAGGACTGGGACAGAAAGATGAGAATTTTTAGAAAAGATGCAAAGTGTTCAGGGCAATGCAAGATGTTCCCCTGCTCTCAAATCTTAAAGAAAGACATTTAATATTTGTAAAGACTTTGAGGAAGTTTCACTTTGTAGACAAAACTGCATGAGGGCCTGAGTTTACAATTGGGGTAATCATGACAAGGTGCAGAGGTAGGAGGGAGCTTGTGTTGAGAATTTCACACCAGTGTTCTGGCTTTGTCTCTTCTCTGAATTTAAAGGCCATTCAATCGTATATGAAACAAATGTGGCCATGTGGAAGCAACATATTTAAGGATCTGCAGACCTGGGTTCCAAGCTCAGCCCTGACAATTGCTGACCAGGTATCTTTGGGCAAACCGTCTCTGTTGAATAGTTTCAACTCTGGGCTCTGATAACAGTTGTTTCCCTGACTGGCCCTGCTGGTGACAGTGACCCTGTCTCCTGGAACACAGGGAGGGGCCTGGAGATGAGCACCACACAATATCCCAACTGTCATATAAGTGGGGAACAAATATGAACATCCCCAAATATTAATTGTAAGTAAATACTTCATTCAGTTTGATTAAATCCTGAGAAAGCAAAATGGTCTAAAAACTTCATCTTGAAGGAAACATTCATGTTTAATGCACAGAAAGTGATGATGAAGCTTGAGTCCTGCCTCCTCACCAGAGAGTTGGAAAAGCAGGAGGAAGAGGAGCAAAGCTGGGACCCCATGTCCACGAGGGCCTCCTGAGGCTGACCTTGCTCACAGAGGGTGAGGAAGATGGATGTGTCAGCTTCTGCTGCCACACCATAGCACGGGACTGGATGGCATAAACCACAGAATTTAATTTTCACATTTCTGGTGCCTGGAATATCCCAGATTGACGTTCAGCAGAGATTTTTTTTCTGCTAAAGACTTTCTTCCTGCTTTGTAGATGCCACCTTCTCACCATGTCTTCACACAGCCTTTCTATAGAGGGGAAGGCGGTTAGAGAGAGAGAGAAAAAAGGAGAGGTCTCTGGATCTTACAAAATCACGAATCCTACTGGATCAGGGACACCCCCTGCCATGACCTCAATTACATCTTTAGAGGTTCTGATTTCTACAGTCACACTGAAAATTAGGGTTTCAACATGAATCTGAGGGCACAGTTCAGTCCATAGCAGGTGGGACACAGCCAAGGCTGTGTTTCCCGTCTCAAGGCACGGGGCAGGTTCCCACAACTCAGCACATGGATGGCTCCTCCCAGGTGCCCCGGTCACAGGGAAGATTTCACTCTAACTCTAGGGCTCCCTGTTGATAATGGGACACCAGCACTCCTACTTTCCCAGTGTTTCTAAGACCGTGATGTTGTCTTTTGTTTATTGTGGAGCGTGTTTGCCATCTTCAGGCAGGTCTTTGACATAGCAATTTATAGGGCATTTGATTCTGTGATTGTGAAAATTAATTAATAGATTAATTAATCATAAATAACCAATTAAACAATACATTGAATCAGAAACAAAGGAGGGCCAGATGAAGAGCTTAAAAAGAGTCTAAGTGTCTTAAAAAGACGTATTCCTTTCAAACAAGAATAGTTAGAGTAACAGATTTTTTAACAAATAACTTTTTAGTAGCAATTATGAAATAGTAAATGACAACTTCAAATAGGCTACTAGAAATATAAGTTTATAGTCAAAAAGATTTTCAAGAATCATGTAAACACATTTTCTGACTAAAACAAACAACTAATGTGGGTTTATCAGCAGATCCACTCACTGGAAAACTTCTCAAATGTGTGATCGAGTCCAAAGTACATTTGTCACTGATGGAAAGCTCCAAGTTTTTTTGTTTGTTTCTGTGTTTGTTTTTAGTGTTTAGAAGTAAACAGCTTTCTCTCCACTCTGTCCCACCTCATGCTGCTGAGGATGGCTGGGCAGGCAATGACTGTGAGGAAGGAGGAAGGCTGTGTTCTCAGGGTGTTCATGTCTCCTGCCCACCTGAGTGACCTCATGGAGCAGAGCCACCCACACCACCAAGGCCACCTGCCTGCCTCTGCACTGCCATGGCACAGACATAGAAACCTTGTCACATTAAGTCCACCATATTATGAGGCTTCTTTGTAATAAATTTGATCATGCTCTGATTCTCCTTGTATCTCTCCCCTTGCAGTTTTTCGGATCATTTATTTTTCACTATTTATGACTTGAGAATATACGCCTTTGGGATATCAGCATCATGTAGGTGGCAGCTTTGTTTGCTTTCTCTAAAATATGACTAACTACCTTGAATGGGTTTTCATTTTATCTCCTGTCTCACAGAAAAGCAGAAATTCAAGGTGACTAGGTGCTGTCAATCACAGGAGGGCTAAAGGTGACGATGGCATTGCTTACCTCATGCTCTTGCTACTTACATTTTATTTTCTTATACTGCATTCTGTAATAAAATATAGGGTCAATGATGCATTAATTAGTATTTTTCAATAACTTATTGAGTGTCTCATATTTCTTAATTTGAGAGCTCTGGTCTAATAAATATCTATATACATTTTGCCATGCAACTTTTAAACCTAACAGAAATGACACATTGGAATTTTAATTGCACTTCCTATGGAATCCATTATCTGGAAATAAATCATCTCAAGTATTATTTAAACCCTTAGCCTGCATCAGGATCTTGTTCTATTGATTCAATCAGTCTTTTATGTCTCTACACTGTGTCATCACATGTGACAGACATCACTCATTACTCAGGTTCGTGTAAATTTATTTGGCAGAACGATCAGATCATGGATGCAGATTAGTGGTAACACAAGTGAAATACATGTTAGAAATGACTGGTTTGGGGATAGTTTTCTGCATGATAACACTTGGTTGTAATGCAAAATTGCTATCTTCCCACTTTCCAAACTTTCTCCTTTACCACTCACACAAAACTGCCCTCTCTAGCATTATGGTGGAGAAAGCACTATTGCTTTTTTAATGAAAGCATTTCTGTTAGGTTTAAAAGTTGCATGGCAAAATGTAGACAGATATTTATCAGACTGTGGCCCTCAAATTAAGGAAGCATATAAATTTAGAGCACTATTGTCAATGGAATCTATTAAGAGCGTAATTTTTCTATGCATTAACAACTAAAATAGAGGATTCAGATTTATTTTCAGGAATAGTATCATAAAAAATAATGCATTTATTCATTCTTTGGATCATTTTTCTTATGACAACATAGCATGAAATATTTTCTCTTTAAAATGCTATGTCAGTAAAATATTTTTAAAATTCTAAGAATTTGAGAAGGAAATAAAAATCTCATATAATTCTGCATTGTTCCTGTGGTACATTATGTAAACTTTATGTTCTCCATCTGAATTATTTTGTCTATTTTCAAAGCCCACGTTTGGAATTGGAAGAACTCTATTTTCAGTCAGCAAAAGGTAATTGAGGCAAATCAAACTATTTTGGTATTAAGATTTATATCTGCCCTGGGTTTTAAGTAGTAAAAATAATTATTCAGTTCTAGTCAAGTCACAGCAGCCAAGCAGAGCTTCTGAAACTTATTCTATCCTTAGAGGAGGATTATTCTTGGCCATACTCCCGTGAAAATAGCTGGTGCAGAATGCTTTTTCTACCATAATACTAGAGAGGGCAGTTTCATATGAGTGGTAAAGGAGAAAGTTTGGAAAGTGGGAAGATAGCAATTTCCCAGTATGACCGGGTGTTATCATGTATAAAGCTATCCCTGAACCAGCCATTTCTAACATGTATTTCACTGGAGTTACCACTAACCTGCATCCATGATCTGATTGTTCTGCCAAATAAATGGACTCGAAAAATGTGTGCAAGAGAGGGATGGTGAGGATGAGCTTTCATTGACTCACCTTCATCAGAGCTGGTTGCTTCCTGAGCACGTGGCCACCTGCGGCAGCTGATGGGGCCTTAACATGTGGGACTTAGGCACAGTTGAGGCTCCCAGGGGCCAGAGACCTTAGCAGCAAACTCTGCCTTGTATTTTCCAGCAGCCTCCTCTTCTGCAGACTCAGAGACCCTGCTGACCTGCTCCCCAGACAAGCAGTGCATGTGAGCAGCTGGGACACCCCAGAAGGAAGGTTTCTGTTCAGGGCTGTAGCACTGTGGAAGGAAACTGTGGAGCTTGCACGCAGTAATAAACCCCAGTATCCTCAGCCCCCACTCTGCTGACTTTCAGTGCGAAATCAGTGCCTGACCCACTGCTACTGAACCTGTCTGGGATTCCAGAGGCCCGGTAGGAAACAAAATAGATCAGGAGCTGTGGAGACTGGCCTGGCTTCTGCAGGAACCAATACAAATAGGTGTATCCATCATTGGGCAAGAGGCTCTGACTAGACCTGCAGGAGATGGGGACTGGTTCTCCAGTGGTGACAGGCAAGGAGAGTGGAGTCTGGATCATCACAATATCCCCACTTGGTCCTGAAATAATAACAGAGAAGTGCAAGGTTATATAGACACACTGTGAGCAACTTTCATGATTTCCTTTATTATACTGATTTACAGTTACTTGTATTTTCAAGTTTTAACTTATATCATAAAAGGTAGACTTCCAAAATAAGCCCATTATTTACCAGCCAGCAGGGAACTTCCCAGCCAGCTGCCTGCACCCACCTGACTCCACATGCTGTGGACACATTCCCTCTTTATTTTCAAGATCTGAATCAGAGCAGTGGCCATTTTTCCTTGGAGATGAATCCTGTTTATTCTTAAGATCAAAATATGAATTTTCTATCTTGGAGCATAGACCATGTGGCTCTAACACATGGTTGAAATAAATATGGGAAGTTGTGGAGCCCCCCAGATCTCACCATCCAGCCCCATTTTACCACCTCATTTCACTTCTGTCTTTACCAGGGACCCAGAGCATTAGCAGCCCCAGGAGCTGAGCAGGGAACCTCATTGTGAGAAGGTGAACTGAGGAGTCCTGATCAGTCAAGGCAAGGTTAGAGCTGAGCTTTCATCTCAGACTCACAAGGGAAGGTCCTCCCTATGGGACAATATGCAAATCATCTGGTGGGTGCAGCAGTGTGGAAAGGGTCTATGGTGTAGCGGGTATATCTGTACTGTGAACAATGTGACATAAAATGTTCAATGGAGCAAAACAAACGTAGTTCAAATCAAGTATGCCTGTAGCAGGTAAGGACAGGACACACTAGGATCTCCTCCCAGTGACGTGGCTGAGCATCCCTGCAGCCATGAGGACAGCAGGAAACTTTAGTGGCTGCTCCAGGGACAATGTGGCAGCCAACACCGGAGGGTCTGTGGGGCTTGTGCGCCCAAAGTAGTTAGGAATGAAGAGGCTCTGGAAGGTGCCCTGGAGAGACCTGGCCCCTGTTCACACAGAAGAGGAGCATGTACTTGTGACTGAGGCCCCATGCCTTCTTCCTCAAAGACTCTCTAACCAACTGCCTGAGCCCACCTGACTCTACCCACTGTGGACACATTCCCTGGCACCACAACCTCTCCTTCTGCACTGACAGGCTGAGCTTCCTTGGGAGAGCTGTGTTTGGGCCATCACACTGTGCAGGCTCCCAAACGGTGTGTTGCTCACAGGAGGCTGTGCAGCATCTTCAGGCTCCAAAGTAATGTTTGTGATGGTGAAATCCCTACAATTTTGGTTAGATGTGAGTCCCCACTTGTGAAGACCTTCTACAGACATGTCATTCTTTATTTTGCAAACTATTTTCTATAAATCATCTTTTTTTTGTTTTGGTACTTTTTGGTTAAGAATGTAATTTAAATTGCACTACCTTTAGTCTCCACACTGGTGATTGTGAGAGTGAAATCAATAGATATTTGGGTTGGATGTGTATTCTCACTCGTAAATGGAAAAGTAAAAAGTACACATTCTTGGTATGTGTGACAAATTCCTTGCTAAATTCCATGCTTTTTTTGGTGGCATTTCTGCTTAAAAATACTATTTTAGGCTGGGTGCAGTGGCTTACGGCTGTAATCCCAGCACTTTGGGAGTCTGAGGCGGGTGGATCACGAGGTCAGGAGATCGAGACCATCCTGGCTAGCACAGTGAAACCCTGTCTCTACTAAAAGTACAAAAAAATTACCCGGGCGTGGTGGCGGGTGCCTGCAGTCCCATCTACTCGGGAGGCTGAGGCAGGAGAATGGCATGAACCTGGAAGGCAGAGCTTGCAGTGAGCAGAGACCACACCACTGCACTCCAGCCTGGGAGACAGAGTGAGACTCCATCTCAAAAAAAAAAAAATGCAATTTTAAATTAACTCACCATGGGATCCGTCATCTTAGACAATCGTTTCTGATGTGATTCAATTTTTTAACCAGAAAAAAGATATTTTGTCCTTTTAATATAAACATTTCTTTAATCATATCACCTCATGACAGGTAACTGAGATGCCCATGAATAATTCATTAATATTTTTGGAGCATTATTTTTACTCAATATATACAAATCTTACATTTTTCTATACCATTACCACTAGAATATAAAAATTAAATTTATTTTTAGGTAATTATCATATTGTGTACAAATAATATATTTACTTATTTCAAAACCTTTCATTGTTTTTTATGACAACTTAATATCAAAATTGTCATTTATCTAAACCTGCTGGTTTACATCTTGCTGGGCCTTCTGCTCAGCACGTCAGCACTTCTGCCATCTCCCAGACCCAAACAGTGGTCTCTGCTAGACCTCCTCTAAGGATAGAATAAGTTTCAGAAGCTCCACTTGGTTGCTGTGATTTGACATGACTTCAGGTCTCCTTGTACAGGGACTTCACTAAACCTTTGGTGATTACAGACCTAAAGCCCTACTCTCGACATTACTTTCCTGTGAGACTCCCAGTGGCACAGGCTCCACCCAGGAAACCAGGCAGCAGTGCCTTCAACTCTGTGGTTCTTCACAAGTAACATATTTGGCCCCTTTTTGGATCCACATCATCAACTGCCATCACCACCACCAGCCACATCCCCACCGCCCATAATCAAGGGCAGTTTAATTGAACAATAGATGACCTCTCCTGTGTTCTCTTCATGTTCCCATTCCTGCAGTCTGCCCAAACTCAAATTCTGAACTTTGGAAAATAAAACCGTCTACCTCATCCTGTATTTTCTCCGTGATCCATGGAAAATACTACATCTTTATTATACTGTATCTTCCAGTATATGCATTTTATTTTTAAAACCAACCTTTGAAATTTCAAGAACTCCCTTTTTCTATCAGCAAGAGGTAATTGTAATCAAAGAGTTTTAGTATTAGGAACTTGCGTCTCCTATGAAATTACAAAATCTATTTGACACTCACAACCAAGATCTTACTGATTGTCCTCAGCTAGCTCTGCCAGAGGAGAATTAGTGGAGAATCCTGTCTCCACTGTCTCATTGAGTGGAGAAGAATGGCAAACAGGAGAAGCAGGAGTTTAAAAAATGGGAAAATACCAATTTTACATATAACCAAATATTTTCTTTGAAAGGTACCCAAAACTGTTAAACCCTAAAATGTACTCAACATGTTTTGCCAGAAATGATCAGTAGTCTGGCCCTTTTGCTCAATAAATTTAAACAAATGTAGGCAAGGAAGGAGGATTCAGATGAGCTTCCATTTTCCTTTCCTTATCGTCCCAATTTTTTACTCACAGGGCCCTAGAATGTCTTCATTTTCCTGTTGATTATGAGAGTCAAGGCTGTGGCAGGTGACAGGAACATAAACAGGGGTGCTGACCTGCTGCAATGGCTCACGCTGTACTCCCAGCACGTTGGGAGACCAAGTCAGGTGGGTGGCTTGAGCCCATGATTTTGATGACAGGCTGGGCATCATGGTGAAGCACAGACTCTACCAAAAAATAGAAAAATTAGCCATGTTTAGTGGCATGCACTTGTCGTCCCAGGCAGAGTCCTCAGCAGCAAACTCTGCCCTGTATTCTCCAACAGCCTCCTCTTCTGCAGACTCAGAGACCCTGCTGACCTGCTCCCCAGACAAGCAGTGCATGTGAGCAGCTGGGACACCACAGCAGGGAGGTTTCTGTTCAGGGCTGTACCATTGTGGAAGGAAACTCTATACGTTGCATGCAGTAATAAACCCCAACATCCTCAGCCTCCAACCTGCTGATTTTCAGTATGAAATCAGTGCCTGATCCACTGCCACTGAACCTGTCTGGGACTCCAGAGGCCCGGTAGGAAACAAAATAGATCAGGAGCTGTGGAGACTGGCCTGGCTTCTGCAGGTACCAATCCAAATAGATGTTTTGGTCATCACTATAAAAGAGGCTCTGACTAGATCTGCAGGAGATGGAGGCTGGCTCTCCAAGGGTGATGGACAGGAAGAGTGGAGTCTGAGTCATCACAATATCGTCAGTGGATCCTGAAATAACAACAGAGATTTGCAAGGTTATATAGACACATTTTGAGCAACTTTCATGATTTCCCTTAAGGTATTGATTTACAGTTCCATATTTTTTCAAGTTTTGATTTATATCATGAAAGGTAGACTTTCTAGAAGGAACCCATTATTTACTAGCCAGGAGGGAACCCTCTATTTTCAAGATCTTAATCATAGCACTGGTACTTGTTCCTGACCTCGTGATCCGCCTGCCTCGGCCTCCCAAAGTGCTGGGATTACAAGCGTGAGCCACCGCGCCTGGCCTCCTGATTATTCTTGAGAAAAATGAATGAATTATCTATCATGGAGCACAGACTATGTGCCTGTAACACATGGTTGAAATATATATAGGAAGCTGTGGAGCCCGCAGATCTCACACTCCCACCCCATTTTACCACCTTATTTTAATCCTATCCTTACCAGGGACCTAGAGCATTAGCAGCCCCAGGAGCTGAGCAGGGAGCCTCATAGTGAGAAGGTGATCTGAGGAGTCCTGATGAGTCAAGGCAAGGTTAGAGCTGAGCTTTTATCTCAGACTCACAAGAGAGCCTGCAAATAAAAAGTGCTCGTGAGCCAGATCAAGTGTTGCCTGGTATTTGCTGTTTCCAGGATAACTGGTCAACATTGTTCAAAGCAAGTGTTAGAATCAACCCTATCCTGGAAACTGGTGAGTGAGCCCCATAAGAGCACTCTGACCAAAGGCCTCACAGGGACAATGATGTGGGTCTCTACATTTAGACACAAGAGCTTAGCATAAGTAAGAGGAGAGGGGACAAGATTGTTATGCCTCAGGCAGTGAATATAAAATTCCTGGTGACCAACTGTTTAATCTGGGATATATCCTAACAAAATCATCTCACATATACAAGATTAACCAGCAGGCTCTCATAGGAAAGAATTTCGTAGGTTAATGATACAGAACAAGTAAGAAATCACATTCCATGATGTTTGTCTGAGTGGTGCTTAGGAAAACTCTTCCCACACAATCTCCCTGGTCATGTGGGATCAGGTTCTAGCAGGGCTTCTGGGTTCTTACCAACTCTGAGTGAGACCTCTGTGTACACCAGCCTGGATGTGGTGCAGCCACAGCTGTGATCTGCAGTTGAGAAGGAAATTGTCTATGTGAGAAGAGCAAGGAATGCATCTACAGTTTTATGTCTCAGGGTAACCTGGACCTGAAACTGACATTTTCACGGTTTCCTGAAAAGACTCAGGAATGCGAGTCTGCTCCACAGCTGATCATTACAAGGGGAAACAATCTCACTTTTTTACATTTGTTATTGATGAGCTTAATATTTAATTGAACAGTTCCTGAATAATGGTGCTGATACCAAATACCGTCACAAGGACAGTCACTTTTCTGGAAAAAAGGTATGGGAACAATGGAAAGACTAAATTGTAATTGAAAGGCTATGTAATCATGGGAAATTTAACAGAAATTCATAATTAATTGCCCAAGAACACAAACAAATTATATTCTAGGTAGCATGCCAGAGGAAATCTCGGTTTAAATATCTTCTGGGAAATCTAAGAAAATAACATTTTTTACAAGATTGGAAAAGATAATTGAAAAACCAACAATATTGACCTTTTAATACTGAACCCCATTGCAATAATGTGGGTTAAGGAGATTAAATTGTACTTAAGAGGATGGATTAGGATAAAGGCTCATATTTTACTATCTCAATTTTATTTACTCTTATCTCATTAAATTTAGTAACTTTAATGTATGTGACTTTTCTTTACTTATGTCATTAACCAATTCTAATCTGCTTCTTAGTCTTCAAAAAGTCAGAGCCCTAATTAATCATAATAGTGAAAAAAAGAAACATCAGAGGCTGAAGGAAAAGAAAAAGAAAACACAAAACACAATCAGCCTAACTAAAGTGGAACGAGATGGTCCATCTTATAGCAAGTTTTACATAATTATCCTGAAAGGGTGTTAAATGAAGAATCAGTTGTATCCATTATCCAATGCGGGAATTTGAATTGCAAGAAAGTGAATGACAGTTTTTCTTTTACTAAAAGCCAATTCTTGAACATATTATTTTTGCAAAGTATTCTTTAAGATGTTTGAATTTAAGATAAGTTTGCTATTTCCTATGATACTTAATAATAAACTGTTAAGAAGGCTACCACTGTGATATATCTGTAAATAATGTATTTCTTTCTGGAAACCATTTTGTAACAAAGCATATTTTTTGATACTTCTCAAAATTTGAAATACTAATGAGTACCTGAGGAAATAATGTATTCCATTGGTGTATGGGGATTATTTAGGAGAGTGTTCTTGTCTGTAAGAAGCTCAGTAAAGTTTTAGAGGGCTCCATCATCAAGTATTCGATATACTCTGAAAGGAATTGGAATACTTTGTGGTATACATGCAATATTTCCGTTAAATTGTTTTTTTTCTTTTTTTAAAGGGAAATTTATCAAGATATGTTTTAAATGTATTTTAAAATACATTTAAATGTATTTTGGAGTGACTTTAATCCATTATTATTATCGCTGTACGTTCAAGCAATTCCCTGCAGATGCACAAAGATGATACCCTAAGTCCTCAAAATGTGTATTGCTCACAGATCTACAATTATCCAAGCCTATGGGCCTCTCTAATGCCAGGGGTTTTATGGAATGCATCTTATTTTTGGTTTGGGGCCTCCATTTTCTGTTCCTTTTTATGTCATTGGTTATTTCTTCCCAGGATTCATCAGCATGAAGGGCTGACTAGTGATGTCAGATTTGATTACTTCAAAAATAAAAATGTCACTTCTTTCTTCCTCCAATTATAAAAGCATGGATTAGGATAAATTTGAAATTATCCAGAGATCAATTGTCTCCAAAATAAAAAAGACCAAGATCATATACCCTGAGTAATGGTCTGAGCTGCACTGCCCACCAGCATGATCCTGGGGGCTCAGGAGCAGCTCCGCTGAACCTGGAGTGCAGGTGACAGGGAGAGCTTGGGAAAGACCAGGACAGTGAGTCCTCTGTCCTAGTGAGGGCAGCTGCTGCTGAGGGCATGACCTTGCCTTGCACTATCAATGCCACTTTCCTCTTTTACTCTTTACCAGTGAGGGAACATCATCCTTACCCAGACGCCAGCCTCCTGTCTCTCATCCAGGACATCTCCTATTAAGCAAATAACCATGTACATGGGGAAATCACTTGGATTTGAACAACACTGAACACAGATTTGCACCCATTATATCTCACACCTTTAACAGGTGCCAAGGCATCTCAGCCTGGTGCAGTCGCAGAGGAAGTGGCTTGAACTGCATCAGCATCAGTGGGCTTCAGCCTGGGGTTCTGAGGAGTATTACTGATGCCTGACTAGCAGTGGTCAAATCACTGTGGCAGAGCCTCTGCACACACCCTCCTGCTGCCTATTCAGGGGCCCGAATTTTGAGGAACTTACTTGTTTAGAGGGAAAAAGAGAAACTTCCTATTTGCCCTCTAATGGTGTGTAGAAAATGAATGGACAAAACACAAATTAATAGAAGAAAGAGGCAAAAAAATTATTTAAAACACAGAAGAAAAATCACAAGAGACTTGTTACTGAAATACATATTGAATTCCACATGCTTATATGCCCTTCACAAGGGAATGGGAAGAGAGGAGGGTAGGAAACCCAGGAGAACTAAAAGACCTAAAATAAAAGAAATGGGTCATCAAGAGAGAAGGTATACTAGTCAGCGTTCTATAGAGGGACAGAATTAAAGATATATATATATATATACACACACACACACATACACATACACATACACATACACATACACATATATATATGTATATATATGAAGGAGATTGTGATGGTTAATACTGGGTGTCAACTTGATAGAATTGAAGGATACAAAGTATTGATCCTGGTTGTGTCTATGAGGGTGTTGCCAAAAGAGATTAACATCTGAGTCAGTGGGCTGGGAAAGGTAGATCCACCCGTAATCTCGTGGGCGCAATCTAATCCAATGCCAGCGAATATAAAGCAGGCAGAAAAATGTGAAAAACAGAAAATTGCCTAGACTCCCAGCCTACATGTTTCTCCTGTGCTGGATGCTTCCTGCCATCAACATCAGACTCCAAGTTCTTCAGTTTGGAGACTTGGACAGTCTCTCCTTGCTCCTCAGGTTTGCAGACAAGCTATTGCGCACCTTGTGATCCTGTAAGTTAATACTTAATAAACTCTCGTATATATATGTTTTAGTGTGTGTGTGTGTTTAGGTATATGTAAATATATATCTCTCCTGTTAGTTCTGTCCCTCTAGATGTCACTGGCTAACACAGGAAGTTTATTAAGTATTAACTGACACAATCACAAGATCTCACAATAGGCCGTCTGCCGGCTGCGGAGCAAGGAGAGCCAGCCAGAGTTCCAAAACTGAAGAACTTGGAGTCCGTGTTTGAGGGGCAGAAGCATCCAGTACAGGAGAAAGATGAAGGCTGGGAGGCGAGGCCAGTCTCTCTTTTCACATTTTTCTGCCTCCTTATAGTCTATCTGTGTTGGCAGCTGATTGGATTGTGCCCACACAAGTAAAGGATGGGTCTGCCTTTCCCAGCCCACTGACTCAAATTTTAATCTCTTTTGACAACACCCTCGGAGACACACCCAGGATCAATACTTTACATCCTTCAATACAATCAAGTTGACACTCTATTAACCATCACAAGCCCACTGCTCATCACTTTGAACCCATACGCATCTTCTGAAATCATACATAATCTTAAAATAAAGACAATAGTAAGTTCATAATTACCCCAACATAATACGACTATCCTTTCTACAACTGGAAACGCACCAATCCCCAACCCAAATACTACTACATAAAGTGAACAATGCTTAAATGCTGATATGAAGTCAATAACTCTTATGTCATCTGATAAAGAAAAAGGAAATGAAATCAAGATATTTTCTTAGTACAAGTGTATACATGCACAAGCATGTTTTTAAGAAAGGAAGAAATAATCATGACAGTTCCAGTCCTCATTTCTGCAGCCGGTTACATGGTCGTAGGTGGTATTGATGACTACCTTCTTCCACTATTTATTCTGTATTCCCTTTGCCTTCAGGAAGCACCTCAGCAGGTCATGACCCTGGAAGGATCTGGACCATTTGCAGTCTTACCTGGATCAGGCTGTTGTAGTTTCCCATTGACCTTACTTACAGTGCTTGAAAATACCAAGAGACACCTTAGTGGAACTCCTGTATTCCACTCATACTCTTCCTCACTTTCCTTGTGGAGTAGTGGACTGACTTCAGGATTCCAAAGTGTCCAGGGGGCAATCTTAACTTTCATTTTAATGGAATCGTTATTTTGTCTCTTGGTGGCAGCATTCCTCCCTCTGGAACTAAGATGTCTAGGCCAGGAGAACGTAATGTCGTGGGAATAGGAAGCAAAATTTTTGCTAGTGGATCACTAGGGATGATAGAGAGTGGTACCACTTTCACTTCTTCCCCTTGATTCCTGGACCTGTGAATCCTGGCTATGGGAGAAACAGTACCACATTTTGGGGACTGATTCAGAGCATACATGGCCTTCTGGACTACGTTGCCCAGCCCTGCAATGTATTGTAAGCTAGTTGACATTGTAATTGTGACTTTAAAAGGCCATTCCACCGTTCTATCAATTCAGCTACTTGAGGATGATGGAGAACATGGTAAGACCAGTAAATTCCATGAGCATGAGCCCACTGCCCCACTTCTTTAGCTGTAAGTGAGTGCCTTGGTCAGAGGCAATGCTGTGTGGAATACCGTGATGGTGGATAAGGCATTCACTGAGTCCATTAATGGTAGTCTTGGCAGAAGCATTGTGTGCAGGTAGGAAAACCAAGTGTGCTGTGAGTCTCTATTCCAGTGAGGACAAAACTCTGCCCTTTCCATGATGGAAGAAGCCCAGTATAATCAACCTGCCACCTGGTAGCTGGACAACCACCTCGGGGATTGGTGCCATACAAAGGGCTCAGTGTTGTTCTCTTCTGCCGTCAAATTGGGCACTCAGCAGTGGCCATAGCCAGGTCAGCCTTGGTGAGTGGAAATCCACATTGCTGAATCCATGCATAGCCTCCACTCCTGCCAACATTGCCACTGTGTTCATGGACTCATTGGGCGAGATGACAGGTGTCTGGGGAAAGAAGGTGAGTCCAGAGAATGGGTTATCTTATCCACTCGATTATCAAAATCCTCCTCTGCTGAGATCACTTGTTGGTGAACACTCACATGGGATACAAATATCTTCACAGCTTTTGACCACTCAGAGAGGTACATCTCCAAACCTCTTCCCCAAATTTCTTTGTCATCAAATTTCCAATCGTGCTACTTTTAAGTGGCTGACCATCCAGTCAAACCATCATTTCTCTTTCCCCACTGCAGGTACCCTGGTAAAAGGCCAGGGGACTCTTTGGAGAATCATGGGAGAAAGATTAACTGCATAAATTGTCGGTAATGTTGTGGGGTCCTTCCTCAAGGGGACCCAACCTCCCCTTCATTCAAGGGGTTCTGGGTCTGTAAACTGGCTCAAGTCTGGAAATTGAGGGGCCATGAGTCTCTGTTTTTATAATTCCAATGACTATTTTGTTCCTTTGACCTAGAAATTTTCACGTTATATAAATTAAGTAGGAATGCAAATGGCTTCGTATCAATTTCACGTCTAGGAACACCGTGATTAATTAGCAATGCCAGAGCTCTCCATGAGTCAGGCTATTCAGATTGCTGCTTTGTCTCTTCTGTCCATTACTGTAGCTATCCCCACCATGCCTTTGAGGGTTGAGTGCCACCACTTGGCCCCCGCCACCTTAGGATCCAGTTATTCTCAGTTGTATTTAAATTTTATAATTGAGTGACTGCAGTTCTCACCGTTAGATCTGACATAGAGAGAAGAGCCATTACAGGGCTCTTGAAAGATGCAGGTGCTGCCCACACAAAGCTATTTTGCAAGGCATTTGTGAAGGATATTAAGTATAGAGTCACTAAACTCCTTACCTCTCAGGAGCGATGATTCAGGAGTGTCAAATACATTTATTTTTCATAACTCTCTAAACTGTTCATGCCAAGGACTATCAGTATTCTCCATACTATTAGCAGTGGAGTCCTTAGCATTTTGGGGTCTAATCATATTTAGCAGCCAACTCCAGAAACCCCAAAACCAACGGAAGAAATCCATCCTTAATATTCTGTTCCTGTAGAACCACTCCTGGTACCAAAATCTGTATTAGTGAGGGTTCTCTAGAGGGACAGAACTAATAGGATGTGTGTGTGTGTGTGTGTGTTATATATATATATATAAGTTTACTATGTATTAACTTACAGAATCACAAAGTCCCACAATAGGATATCTGCAGGCTTGAGGAGGAAGGAGAGCTAGCTCGAGTCTCAAAACTGATGAACTTGGAGTCCAGTGTTCGAGGGCAGGAAGCATCCTGTATGGGAGAGAGATGTAGGCTGGGAGGCTGGGCCAGACTCACTTTTTCACCTTTTTCTGCCTTCTTTATATTCACTGGCAGCTGATTAGTTGGTGCCCATAGATTAAGTGGGGGGAGTGGGGTCTGCCTTCCCCAGCCTACTGACTCAAATATTAATCTCCTTTGGCAACACCCTCAAAGACACAGCCAGGAACAATACTTACATCCTTTAATCTAATCAAGCTGACACTCATTATTAACTATGACAGGATTACAGGCCTGAGCCATCACACACAGCCTTATTGTATATTTCGTGCAATTTCCTGATTTTCCCATTTTATCTGTGACTTAATAAAGTTTTCTTACTATGACCCCAAACTGGTAATACTTGAAAGCACATTCGCGTGTATTCTGGGACAATTCGTAACTGGCAAAATATTAAGCTTTGTGGAAAGAGCCACCTTACTGGCCAGTCAGCTGTCAATTCCAGATCATTACTATGACTTCTGGGAGCACATTTTCCAAAACCCCTTTTCTCTCTATGGTTTCTTTAGAGTTGTTCAACGAGAGGCGCTCCCATGAAACGTGGAAGTCAGGGTGGTGGATTCATGTACACTGACACCTGAAGTAAAACACATGCAGTTGGGTGTGGAATGGAGAATCACCTAGAGATGGGCTGCAGGCAGCTGAGAGCATCAGCACCCCCAGCCCTGGGCTTCCCAGACAGGTCTAAGGATCATCACATGGTATTCAGCTCATACCACCAGGGGCAGGTGCACTCTGGCTTCTGGAGGAGCACCTGAGAATCCCCTGTCTCTAGTAGCTGCTTCATGAATAACATACCATAGGCTTCGGAAAGACTGGTATAGACTCTAATTTATCCAGTTTGAAGAATTTCTCCTTGGAATATCGAGAATAGCTTCTTTTTTGCTGTATGAATTCCAATTATACCGTAACACAGACTCCTCAGGTGGACTTACTCTTTTTTTTTTTTTCTTTTTTTTTTGAGAAGGAGTCTTGCTCTGTCGCCCAAGTTGGAGTGCAGTGGCACTATCTCGGCTCACTGCAAGCTCCACCTCCTGGGTTCATGCCATTCTACTGCCTCAGCCTCCCGAGTAGCTGGGACTACGGGTGCCCACCACCACGCCTGGCTCATTTTTTGTATTTTTAGTAGAGACAGGGTTTCACCATGTTAGCCAGGATGGTCTCGATCTCCTGACCTGGTGATCCGCCCACCTCAGCCTCCCAAAGTGCTGGGATTACAGGCATGAGCCACCGTGCCCGGCTATGCTTTTCTCTAATCAGTCAGGGCAGGCATTCTGATGTCTTTTCTGCTGGGGATGAGGGTGAAAGAGGCTCAGGTTTCAGAGGAGCCTCCCTTGCCCCCTCTACAGACTTCTCCCAATGACTTTCCAAACCTGACTGAGTTTGAGAAATGCTCTCGGCAAATAGAGGCAACAGGAGGAGGATCTGGGGCAGTCCAGCCTCACACATCTGCTTCCTTGGGGGTTTATATTATGACTTGTAACACTGTGGGAGGGGTACTGTAATAATGTTGACAATAATAAGTTGCAAAATTGTCAGGCTGCAGACTGCTGATGGTGAGAGTGAAATCTGTGCCAGATCCACTGCCACTGAACAGAGAGGGAGTCCCACTTTGCAAACTAGTTGCAGCGTAGATCAGGAGCTTAGGAATTTTCCCTGGTTTCTGCTGATGCTAATGTAAATAATTGCTAATGTCCCAACTTGCCCAGCAAGTGATGGTGACTCTGTCTCCTACAGATGCAGACAGGGAGGATGGAGACTGGGTCATCTGGATGTCACATCTGGCACCTGAGGTTGGAAACAAAAGCAAATATTCTTACAATTAATCATGTTGTCAGAGGATTTCGCTGAAGAGCCAGCCAGTACTGAGCACATTGAATAAATTCCTAGTGTTCTCCTTCCTTACCTGGGAGCCAGAGCAGCAGGAGCCCCAGGAGCTGAGCGGGGACCCTCATGTCCATGCTGTGTCCTGACTGGGACTGACTCCTGCTCAGGGTGTGACCAGCCTATAAAAAAGACTTCAGGGCAGGGAGCTGTGCTCTGGGAACATTCAAATCAGCAGGGGATGGGGCAGGTTGGGCACAGCTGCATGGCTTGCTCATCTTAGTAACTCAGCACAGGGGCAGTGTCCCCAGGTTCCCAGGTGAGGCCTGGGCAGCGCAGATTTACCTTGAGAGAATACATTTCTCTTTGGTAGACATACGGTTACAGAACATATTTCTGGAGTGAATTTTCAAAATTTTCAATGAACCTAAGACTAGATTCAATAATGTATTGTAAACTTGTATTAGGAGTGTATAGGAAAGCATCATTTTTGACAGAAAATTCATAATAAAGTTGTAGAAGTGAGGCTGTTAGAACTTTCAGTTACTCTCAAAAGAATTTGATGAGTGTGAAAGTTTTTAGGCTATACTAACAATGTCTGTTTCTGTGTGAAATTGTGTTTTTTTTTTAAAAAAAGAAAATAAAAAGACTTTATCGGAAGCATGTTTAATAAATTCAACAGAACTTACTAATAAACTTAAGCCACTGTTTTTAGCATTATAAGGAAAAGCGATTCACTGAAGATGCATAAAGATGATAGCTGTGCCACGCATAGATCTGCCATTATCCAGAGCTATGGGTCTCTTTAATGCTCAGAGGCTAAATGGGCTGCACCTTGTTCTTGGCGTGAGGATCCCCATATTCCATTCCCTTTCCTGCCTTTGGGTATGATTTCTTATGGTCCACCAGCATGGAGAGCTGACTAGTGATGCCAGTTCTGGTTACTTCAGTGAAAATCTGTTTCACTCGCTAACTGTAGGAGCCTGGATTAGGATGAACTTGAAACCGTCAATCAATCTAAGCTCAAATGATCAATTGTTTCAAAGTAGAATAAGAAAGCCCACATTCCCTGGGTAATCCTCTGAGCTGTACTCCCCCATCAGCCTGTTTCCAGGGTCTCAGATGCATCTTCCCTACAGCTTGGCCTTCTGGATAGCAGGTGGAGGGAGGCCCTGGGGAAAGGCCAGGTCAATGAACCCTCCCTCCTTAGTGAGAGTGGCTGCTATCCAGTGCATGTTCTTGCCGTGCAGTATCAATAATCCTTTCCTCTTTTTCTGTTTAGCAGTGAGTGGGGACATCATCCTGACCCAGATGCCAGCCCCCCCGGTGTCACATCCATTTAGAGATAGTCTCCATCTCCTGCCAAGCCACTGCCCATGTAGATGAAAAAATATTTTGAATCTGAATACACGACTAGGAGTGGCCAGACCAAGGTTTTGCGGCCTGTGCACAAACCACCTGTTGCTTTTCCAGGGGACTGGATTTCAGGGAAATGGCTACAAAAAAGCCTAGCAGCATCCAGGTATCCATATTCAGAGAGATACATTTCTGGATTCAAATGAACTTTTTTTCTTTGTAATTTTAGCAGCCATTGTTCCTACACCTCGGCATTTCCATTGTTTCTACTTCAGTTGACTCTCTGTGGTGCTTGCTGTCCCACTGTGCTCTCTCTGAACCTGAGGAAGGCAGCTCTGCCTGCAAAGGAGGCAGACCTCATGGCCTGGAATTAGCATCCCCAAGGACAGCTATCAATCAGTTATGACAAGGGAGGTGTATACATACCCCAGCTCCCTCACCTCTCAGGTGGAATAACAGAGGCAATTTTCCTGTGTTTCTTTGTGGGCTTGAGTTTTCCTCACCCTTGGAGGTGGCTCCTTGCTGAGGCACCTTTCACTGTCCCTTCTCTCCTCCCTTGCTTACTTGCTTGTTTCCTGCACTTAGTAAATATACTGCCTGCATGTGAATTTTTGTCATCCTTGTCACTTGGGGGAGCCAACCTAAGGCACTGGAAAAATCCTTATTCTTGGAGGGTGTTTTTGGTTTGAATTATTGCCACTTCTCATGTTTTAATGCATAGAGAAAGTCAGAAAATTTAAGAAATATTTAAATTCCCTTTCCCAATCTTTCTTAGATATGATTTTAGCAGAGATTCATTTTTTTCTTCGTCAGAAAAACAAAGAATTCCTCCATAAATGGCTGTGCATCATGGAGTGCACTTAAAGCAGAGAATCAGAATCCCCCAGAATTTGACATCCACACATCAGAGAGCACTAGACTCTCAGGTTTTATTTCTAGGTCTATTGCCTTATAAATCTGAGTCTATTGCCTCAAATAGACCCAGACAAATAAATCTAGGTCTATTGCCTCAAAAATCTATTCTGATATTTTTATTCTACCTTAGGGCAAGACCATTGTGGGGATGATGAGAGTTGTTCATGGAAAGAATAATACACCCCCTAAAGACATCATTGTCCTAATATCTGGAATCTATGATTTTTATTTTTATTTTTTTAATTTTTTTGAGATGGAGTCTTGCTCCATCGCCCAGGCTGGAGTGCAGTGGCACAATCTCGGCTCACTGTAAGCTCCGCCTCCCGGGTTCACGCCAGTCTCCTGCCTCAGCCTCCTGAGCAGCTGGGACTACAGGCGCCTGCCAACATGCCCAGCTAATTTTTTGTATTTGTAGTAGAGATAGGGTTTCACCGTGTTAGCCAGGGAGGTCTCGATCTCCTGACTTCGTGATCCACCCATCTCAGCCTCCCAAAGTGCTGGGATTACAGGCATGAGCCACTGTGCCCGGCCTGGAATCTATGACTATTACTTATGAATATGTCAAAAATAACTTGGCAGATATGGTTAAGAATTTTGAGGTCAGGAGAGTATCCTGAATTATCTGGGTGAGACCACCATAATCAAAAGGGTCCTTATACTAGGGAGGGAGGAGAGCCACAGCCAGAGAGGAGCTGGGACAATGGAAAGGGATGTTGGAGTGATGGAGGAAGGGACCATGGAGCCAGGAAGGTGGGAGCATCAGAAAAATGGGAAGCTGGATATTGGATTCCCTTTCTTGAAGCCTCCAGAATGAATAGAGTCCTATTACTCCTTGATTTTACTTCACTGAGACTTCTGACTTCCAGAAACGTAAGCTAATCCCCCTGTGTTGTGTGGAGAAGTAAGGTTGTGGTCATTTGTTACAGCAGCAACAGGAAAGCAATGCAAGGGGAAGGGGTGTGTTTTACTTCCATGAGTGTATCACTGTCATCTGTTCTCCCAAATAGTTCTATGTTGTTGTCTTTGGCTATCAATTTCAACATAAGACAGAGAACATTTTTCTATGAGGAGAGCTAGCATCAGAATTCTTCTTATGTAGAAAGTGTCTTGAGTAAATCTCTGGGTTAGATCTTGTACAATCTTGGTATTTGAGAGCCTGGAGGTCGTCTCTCACAGCATGTGGAAGAGAACGAGGCTATGGGTTTGCTATTTTAAGATTCGGAGGGACATTAGCTGTAGAAGACACAATCTGAAAAGCAAGGACTGAGTCAGAGTGATGGGGACGGCCTAGGAGACAAAATGTCGTCAGGGCCATGCAAGATGTGACCGTGCTGCCATATCTGAAAGAAATGTTCTTGGTGTTTGTAAAGTCTTTGAGCAAGTTGTGCTTTGTAGACAAAACTGTAGAAGGATCTGGGTTTAAACTTAGTGTCAGCATGATGAGGACAAAGGGCCATAGTGCGCCTGCATTAAGAATTCCACCCTGAGCTTGCAGTGAGCCGAGATCGCACCAGTGCACTCCAGCTCGGGTGACAGAGCGAGACTCCGTCTAAAAAAAAAAAAAAAAAGAACTCCACCCTGCACTGCACTTCTGGCTTTGTCTCTTCTCTGGTTTTATAGGTGGTGGGTTCCTCTATGGAATGAATGTGGCTCTGTGGGAGGAACATAGTTAAGGTCAGACAGACCTAGATTCCAAATTCAGCTTCAACAACTGCTGACCAAGCATCTGCTCTCATGAACACCTTCTTCCTGTGTGAAATGTGACACCGAGGATACGAAGTCATTTTTAAGTAAAATTATCAATAGTTATCTTGTCACTAAGAGATGCCTGTCTGTACACTGTAGGTTTCATGTACATTTCTTCAATCACAAAATTTTTCACCAATCTATTTATGACTAGTATCAGAAAGTTAATCAAGGAGATTGCAAACCACCACAGCACCTTTAGTCTGGATTTTCCCGGAGCCCCATTTGTGTTAGTGTCCTCGGGCTACTGTAACAAGTTCTCAAAAATGTGGCAGGTTCAAACAACAAGAATGGAATCTCTCATAGTTCTGGAAACCAGAAGTCCAGAATCAGTTTCAATGGGCTAAGATCTCGGAGACATCAGGTCTAGCTCCTTCAGAAGCTCTAGAGAAGAGTCTGATTTTGCTCTTCCAGCTTCCGGTGGCTTCCACTCTCCTTGGCTGTGGACACATCACTGCAATCTCTGTCTCTGAGTTCACATTGCCTTCTCCTCTTCAGTCTAGGTTAAGTGTCTCCCTACCTCTTTTTTTTTTTTCCTCAGGACTCTTGTGATCTCATTTAGGGCCCACTTGATTAACTTAAGATCATCTCCCTGTTCCAAGCTCCTTAATTTACACCTGCAAATTTCCCAAATACTTTTATTTCCCAAATAAGACACATGCATAGGCTTCTTGGAATAAAACTTCATTATTTGAGGATGATACTCAGTACTACACCATTACAGAACCAGGTCTCAGTGTTGGTCCTGTACATACATCAAAAACTCCCTCTCTCTCTCTGTCTCCACACTTCCTGACTTTCTCCTTTTCTCAAGGTCATAAATCTCTTCACTTTCGTAAGTGTATCCAGTGACACCTGTAAACCAATAAGTATCTGAGACAAGTCTCAATCAATTCAGCAATTTATTTGTTCAAAGTTAAAGACTATCAGTGAAACAGCCTCAAGAGGTATTGAGAAAGTGTGCCCAAGGTGGTCAGGCTACAGCTTGGTTTTACACATTTTAGGGAGACATAAGATATCAATCAATATGTGTAAGCAGTACATTAGTTTGATATGGAAAGGCAGGACAGCCTGAAGGGGGGGGGGTTTGGGGACTTCCAGGTCACAGGTGGATTCAAAGATTTCATAGGTGGTTGAAAGAGTTTATCTAATGACCTGTAATCAACAGAAGGGAGTTTCTGGGTTTAGAAAAAGGGCTTTGGATCCAAGGTTTCATCATGCAGATGAAGCCTCGAGGTAGCAGGCTTCAGAGAGAATAGATTGTAATAGTTTCTTAGCTGACTTTAAAGGTGCCAAACTCTTAGTTAAATCTCTCTGGCTCAGGAAAGAGACTCAAAAAGGGGTAGGATTCACTACAGAATGTGGATTTTTCCCACAAGGAACAGCTTTGCAGAAGAATTATCAAATACATTAAATCCAAATATCTTTGGGAAAATTAGTTTCTCCTAGGGCCTGGTATCTGTCATGTTGGTATCTTATTGCTACAAAGAGTTTGCTTTGTCAGTCTTAAGGTCTCCATTTTAATATTAAAAGCTGGCCATTTGTGCCTGAATTTTAAAGGGAGGATGGTCAGTTAAGACATATCCAATCATCCGTTCACATCATGGTCTGTACTTGTATTTCCGGTTGATTTTGGTATATTCTTGGCTGAGAGGAGGAGTTCATTCAGTTGGGTAGGTAGCTTATAGTTTCATTTCTGCTTTACACACCTATGTCCAGGTAAGAGGGCCCCACACAGGAGGGCTTGCTCAGAAACTGGCTTGCAGGGCTGCTTACAGACCTGCTCTGTCTCCTGTTGTCATGCACAAGGCAGGACACAGCCAGTGACAACCCTCAGCCATCTGCGGAGAAGCTGTGCCTGCAGAGGACAGTCATGAGCTATGAGTCTAGAGACCTGTGATTGTCTTCAGGGGCCTGTGGTCCTCAGCTTTCATGGGAGTTGCGTGGGCACTGGCTCAAATAGCATCCACCAGGATTCTTATCAGAATATCTCATGCACAGAAGGCAGTAGGTGATATGACAGCACAGAGGGACTCGGTGGGGCCAGCTGCAGGGAGCACTCTAGGAGAGGCCCTGGCACTGGTTCTAGACAGAGCTTCATGCAACTTCCAAAGCACATGGATTTGCATCTCTTAACATCATTGTGAAAGTTCATTTGTCATTCTGAAGGGAACCACTGTAATTAACTAAGATAACATCTTTGATATCTAAGAAGAAAAAAGTGATTATTTTATTGCTTATAGGATTACAAGAAAACAAACCAACAAAAATAGCATTAAGGAAAAGAGCAACCCTAGTCCCAGGGCTTTGGGTAAGATGTTGAGACTCAGAAATGAAGCGCTTGGGCCATCTTCTGCCCAAAGAGAGGGACAATCAGGAAAGGGAACTGTGCAGTAGAGGGAAAATCTTGGTTAGTAAAAGAATCCTAAGAGAAGACAAGAAGCCTCCTTCCTGAGCATCATGTTGGTGTAGGGAAGACACACATAATCCCCCCATTCCATGTCTTACACTTTTCAGCAATTAGGGCTCAGCATGAATTAAAAAGACACCATTCACTTCACAGCAGATGTTCCAGATGTTCCACCTCATTCTTGCCTTAGGGGCTCCAAGTTGTTAATGAGGCAGTAGCCCTCTTCCTTTCCCAGGGTTTCTGAGAACTTGGCTCTCTTTTCTGTATTGTGGGATTTGTTTGCCATCTAGAGGCAGATCTTTGGCATAGCAACTTACAGGCTTTTTCTGTTTGTGATAGCGAAAATAAATACATAAATAAATTCATCATAAATAATAAATTGACTTAATGTATAGAATCTGTAAAAAAAAATAAGGTCAGTTTAGGAGCTTAAAAGGCATCTGATGAGGTAAAAAAGACAAATTACCTTCAGTGGAGGACAGAGCAACACTTTTTTTAAATCAAAGACATTTTATAAATAATTATCAAATGGTAAATAACAACTTGAAATAAGCTGCTAAAAATATAATTTTTTACTCAAGAAATTATTTCCAAGAATCATATAAATACATTTTCTGATTAAAACAAACAGAAAAATGTGGGTTTATCATCAGATCTGCTCAATGGAAGATTTCTCAAATCTGTACTTGGAGCAAAAATAACATTTATCCCTATTTGAAAGTTCAAGATTTTTGATATTTAGAAGAAAACAACTTCCCCTTCACTCTGTTCCATTCATGCTGCTGAGGATGGGCCGTTGGGGCGGTGGCTGTGAGCAAGGAGGAAGTTGTGTGCTGAGGGTGGTCGTGCCTTCTGCCCACCCGAGTGACCTCATGGAGCAGAGCCACCCACCCCATGAAGGCCACCTGCCTGTCTCTGCACTGCCATGGCACAGACATAATAGCCTTGTCACATTTGTTCAACTGAAACTAGAGGCTTCTTTTTAGCAGCCAATTCTGATTCTCCTTGTATCTTCTCTCAGGTTCAGGGGATCGTTTACCTTTCACTATTTTGTTTTGTGCGTGTAGCCCTTTGTTACACCAGCATTATATAACTTGTTTGTTTGTTTGTTAATGTATCTAACCATCTTAAATGGATGGGACTAATCTTGTGTCTCACAGAAAAGCAGAAATTCAAGGTTGCTAGCTGCTGTCAATCACATGAGGGCTAAAGATGATGATAGCATTGCTTAGCTCTGGGTCATACTACTTACGGTTTGTGCTTTTTTTGTTTTTATTTTGTTGTTGTAGTTGTTGTTGTTTTGTTTTTTCTTTAAGACAGAGTCTCACTCTGTTGCCCAGCCTGGAGCGAAGTGGCATGATCTCAGCTCACTGCAACTGCAACCCCTGCCTCATGGGTTCAAGTGATTCTCCTGCCTCAGCCTCCCTAGTAGCTGGAATTACAAGCGCATGCCACCATTTCTGCCTAATTTTTGTAGTTTTAGTAGAGACAAAGTTTCACCATGTTGGCCAGACTGGTCTTGAACTCTTGACCTCAGGGGATTCCCTTGCCTCGGACTCCCAAAGTACTGGGATTACAGGCGTGAGCCACCGTGCCCCACCACACTTTGTGTTCCTTAACTGCATTCTACATAATGCCTTTTAAGCTCAATGATGCATTTATTTATCAGTATTTTAAAAACATATTGTGTCACTTTTTTTCATTTGAGGGCTCCAGTGTGATTGATATCTATAAAAATGTTGCCATACAATTTTTAGACCTAACAGAAATAGAACTTTGGAATCTTAATTGCCCTTAACATGGAATCCATTATCTTGGAATAAAGAATCATCCCAAGTGTAATTTATACCCTTAGCCTGAAGCCGATCTTCTTCTGTTGAATCTGTCATTATTTTGTGTCTATCACACGGTGTTATGCCATGAGCTCACATGACTCATTATTGGGTTCAACATCATTTAGAAGACTATATTTAATAAAATCTATGAAAAGCATAGATGCTCCATGCATTTACAACCGAAATATAGAATTCAGATTCCTTTTCAGTTAATGATGTAATCATGTGAAAAGAATGCTTTTCTGTATTCTTTGAAATATTTTCCTACGAAAACACAGTAATAAATTTCTACTCTAAAGTATAACTTAGCCTAAATACTTTCAAAACTTTTAGAAATTGGAAGAGAAATAAAAATCTCACATAATTCTGAATGTTTCCTTTGTACTTAAAATAAACTTCATATCTTTTATCTTGGAGTTTATGCAGTTATTTTTAATGGCCACTTTTGGAATTGTGACAACTTGCTTTTCACTTGGCAAATAATAATTAAGAGTAATCAATTTTTGACATTAGGATCTCACACCTGCCATGAGTTTACAAAGTCTATTTGAATAATCCAACATCAAACATTTCTACTCAGTGTCCTTAGCCATAGTCCCCTGCACACAGCTTGTGTAGAATGCTTTCTCCTGTAAGACACTGGAGAGGAGGGTTTAGTGGGAGTCAGAGAGCAGAATTAGGGAGACAGGAGACTATGAGTTTCCCAACATGACTAAGTGCCATCGTGTGTGAAATAAACCCCAAGTTGGTCATTTCCCCTACGTGTTCTACCTGTGTTGTCACTAAACTGCATCCATGGTCTGGTTATTCTGACAGTTGCATGAACTTGGCAGATGTGGGCAAGACAGAGAGGGTGAGGATGTGGGCTTTCATTCCCTCTCCCTTCATCATAGCCAGTTGCTCCCAGGACACGTGGCCCCCATGAATTCTCCTCCTCCTGAGGCCCTCCCCAGGCTGTGGCAGCTGGTGGGGCCTTAACATGTGGGATCTGAGTTGCTGCTGAGGCTCTCATGGAGCAGCGTCCTCAGCAGCAAACGCCGCCCTGACGTCTCCAATAGCCTTCTCTTCTGCAGACTCAGAGACTCTGTTCCTCTGCTCCCCAGGACAAGCAGCACATGTGGGCATCTGGGCCAACCCAGCACGGAGGTTTCTGTTCGAGGATGTAGCACTGTGGGAGGAGCTTGTAGAGCTTGCATGCAGTAATAAACCCCAACATCCTCAGCCTCCACCCTGCTGATTTTCAGCGTGAAATCAGTGCCTGACCCGCTGCCACTGAACCTGTCTGGGACTCCAGAGGCCCGGTTGGAAACTGCATAGATCAGGAGCTGTGGAGACTGGCCTGGCTTCTGCAGGTACCAATACAAATAGGTGTATCCATTACTATGCAGGAGGCTCTGACTAGACCTGCAGGAGATGGAGGCTGGTTCTCCAGGGGTGACGGGCAGGGAGAGTGGAGTCTGGGTCATCACAATATCCCCACTGGTCCCTGAAAAAATAACAGAGTAGTGCAAGTTTATATAGATATATTATGAGCAACTTTAATAACTTCTCTTGTGATATAAATTTACAGGTACACTTTTAAACTTTTGATTTACATCATGAAAAGAAGGCTTTCTAAAATAAACCCATTATTTACTTGCCAAAAAGGAACTCTTTATTTTCAATTTCTTAATCAGAGCACTGGTCATCGTTCCCTGGAGGTGAATCCTGATTATTCATAAGACAAACATGAATTCCATTCCCTGAAGCATAGACCACGTGACTCTGTCACATTACTGGAATAAACATGGGAAGCTGTGGAGCCCACAGAGCTCACCTCCCACCCAATTCTCCTCCCTTTATCCTTCTGTCCTTACCAGGGAGCCAGAGCATTAGCAGTCCCAGGAGCTGAGCAGGGAGCCTCATAGTGAGAAGATGAACTGAGGAGTCCTGATCAGTCAAGGCAAGGTTGGAACTGAGCTTTTATCTCAGAATCACAAGGGAAGGTCCTCCCTAGGGGACAATATGCAAATCACCTGGTGGGTGCAGTGGTGTGGAAAAGGTTGATGGGGCAGGGGGAATGTCTCTTCTGTGAACAATGTGATATAAATTGTCCCTTGGAACAAAACAGAAATAGATTCAGCCAAGTTTGCCCACAATCAAGGGAAGAAGGATCTGAAGGTGAAAGTTCGGACCTTTTGTAGGGACACACTGTGTAGGGCATGACTGTGAGAAAGCACAAGAACCCTGACAATGAGGAAATGTGTGTCTAGGATGCATCTCTGGGAGGTGAATGCCATCTGGCTTGATTCCCTCCCAGGCAATCTAGAGAATGAAACAGCCCCATCCCCACAAGCACTGCTGGACTGAGAGCCTGCAAATAAAAAGCAGCCTGGAGCCAGTTCAAGGGCTGTCTGGTATCAGCTGTTTCCAGGATAACTGTTCAAGAATGTTCAGCTCAAATATTAGAATCTACCCTGCCCTGGCACCTGGTGAGTGAACCACACAAGAGCTCTCTGTCCAAGCGCCTCACAGGGAGAATGATGTGAGTCTCTACATTTACAGCCAAGAGCCCAGTGTAAGAAAAAGGAAAGAGAGACAAAATTTTGTGCCTCAGGCAGTTAATATAAAAGCTCTGGTGACCAGTTATTCAATCTGGGATCTATGTCATCATAATCATCTCACAGATACAAGGCTAACCAGAGGACTCTTTTTTTTTTTTTTTTTTTTTTTTTAGTAGAGATGGGGTTTCACCATGTTGTCCGGGCTTGTCTTGAACTCCTGACCTCAGGAGATCTGCCTGCCTTGGCCTCCTAAAGTGCTGGGATTACAGATGTGAGCCATTGTGTCTCACCCTGAGGACTCTCCTAAGTGAAGAATCTTCCAGATTAATGATACAGAACAAATAAGAAATAACTTTGCATGATGTTTTTTCAAGTGGTGATTAGAGAAGCTCTTCCCACGCAGTCTCCCTGGTCATGTGGAATCAGCTCCTGTCAGGGCTTCCAGGTTCTTGTCAGCTCTGAGTGAGACGTGAGTCTCCCCCAGCCTGGATGTGGTGCAGCCACAGCCACAAGTCCACAGATCAAAAGGAAACTCTCTATGTATAAAAAGCAAGAACTGCATCCACAGTTTCATGTCTCTGGGTAACCTGTACCTGTAACTGATATTTTCTTGACTTTATGTAAAAATGCTCACAGCAGGTCTCAGTATCATCCTGTATATACATCACACTCTGTCTCTCTCTCTCTCTCTCTTCCCACACATCCTGGCTTCCTCCTTTTCTCAATGTCATAAATCTCTTCACTTCCTTAAGTGTATGCAGTGGCACCTATAAACAAATAAGTCTCTGTGAAAAGTCTCAATCAGTTTAGAAATTTATTTGGTCACAGTTAAAGACATATCAGTGAAACAGCCTCAGGAGGTCTTGAGAACGTATGCCCAAGGTGGTCAGGCTACAGGTTGGTTTTACATGTTTTAGGGAGACATAAGACATCAATCAATATGTGTAAACTGTACATTGCTTTGATATGGAAAGGCAGGACAGCCTGAAGGAGGGGGGATGGTGGGGACTTCCAGGTCACAGGTGGATTCAAAGATTTCATAGGTGGTTGAAAGAGTTTGTCTAATGACCTGTAATCAACACAAGGGAGTTTCCGGGTTTAGAAAAAGGTTTTTGGAGCCAAGGTTACATCATGCAGATGAAGACTCCAGGTAGCAGGCTTCAGAGAGAATTGATTGTAATTGTTTCTTAGCAGACTTAAAAGGTGCCAATCGCTTAGTTAAATCTCTCTGGGTCAGGAAAGAGACTTAAAAAGTGGTAGGAATCTCTACAGAATGTAGGTTTTTCCTACAAGAACCAGCTTTGCAGAGGCGTTTTTAAATACATTAAATAACAATATATTTTGGAAAATACTTTGATTTCTCCTAGGGTCTTGTGTCTGTCATGTTGGTATCTTATTGCTATAAAGAGTTTATTTTGTCAGTCTCAAGGTCTCTGTCTTAATATTAAAAGCTGGTCGATTGTGTCTGAATTTTAAAGGGAAGAGGGTAAGTTAAGGCATATCCAATCATCCGTTCCCATCATGGCCTGTACTTGTATTTCAGGTTGATTTTGGTGTGTCCTTGGCTGAAAGGAGGAGTTCACTCAGTTGGTTAGGGAGCTTAGAATTTCATTTTTGATTTACACACCTGTGTCCAGGTAAGAAGGCCCCCACAGGAGGGCTTGCTCAGAACCTGGCTTGCAGGGCTCCTTACAGACCTTCTATGTCTCCTGTTGTCATGCACAAGGAAGGACACAGCCAATGACAACCCTCAGCCATCTGGGGAGAAGCTGTGTCTGCAGAGGACAGTCATGAGCTGTGAGTGTAGAGACCTGTGATTGTCTTCAGGGGCCTGTGGTCCTCAGCTTTCATGGGAGTTGTGTGGGCACTGGCTCAAATAGCATCCACCAGGATTCTAATCAGAATATCTCATGCACAGAAGGCAGTGGGTGATATGACAGCACAGAGGGACTCTGTGGGGCCGGCTGCACGGAACACTCTGGGAGAGTCACTGGCACCCGTGCTAGACAGAGCTTCATGCAACTTGTGAAGCACACGGATTTGGATCTCTTAACATCATTGTGACAGATCATTTATTATTCAGAAGGCAACCATTGTGATTAACTAAGATAATGTTTGTAATAGCTAGGAATAAAAATGTGATATTTTATTGCTAAGATGATTACAAGAAAACAAACAAAAATAGCATGAAGGAAAGAGCAACCCTAGACTGAGGGCTTAGGGTACGAGGTTGAGACTCAGTAGTGAATCCCCTGGGCCATCTTCTGTCAAAAGGGAGGGACAATCAGGGAAGGGAAATGTGCAGTAGAGGGAAAATCTTGGTTAGTAAAAGAATCCTAAGGGAAAACATGAAACCTCCTTCCTGAGCATCATGTTGGCGTCAGGAGGATGCACATAATCCCCCCATTCCATGTCTTACACTTTTCAGCAATTAGGGCTCAGCATTAATTTAGAAGGCACCATTCACTTCACAGCAGATGGGGACACAGTCAAGGCAACGGTGAGAGGCAAGGCTGGGCTTTCAGTCTCATAGCACAGAGCAGGTTCCCCACTACTCCGCAGCCTGGTGTCTCCTCCCAGATGTTCCAGATGTTCCACCTCATTCTTGCCTTAAGGGCTCCAAGTTGTTAATGGGACAGTAGCCCTCTTCCTTTCCCAGGGTTTCTAAGAACTTGGCTCTCTTTTGTGTATTGTGGGGTTTGTTTGCCATCTAGAGGCAGGTTTTCAGCGTAGCAACTTATGGGCTTTTTCTACTTGTGATATCGAAAATAAATACATAAATAAATTCATCATGAAGAATAAATTGACTTAATGTATCAAATCACTAAAAAAATAAGATGAGCTTAAGAGCTTAAAAGGAGTCTGATGAGGTTAAATAGGAAAATTACTTTTAGTGCCAGACAGCGCAACAGATGATTTTTTTAAAATTGGTGATGTTTTGGGAGTAATTATCATATGATAAATAACTTGAAATAAGCTGCTAAAATATAATTTTATACTCAAAAAATTATTTCCAAGAATCACATTAATACATGTTCAGATTAAAACATGTAAAAAATGTGGGTTTATCATCAGGTCCACTCAATGGAAGATTTCTCAAATGTGTATTTGGAGCAAAAATAATATTTATTTCTATATGCAAGTTCAAGATTTTTAATCTTTAGAAGAAAACAACTTTCCCTTCACTCTGTTCCACTCACGCTTCTGAGGATGGGTGTGGGGGCAGCGACTGTGAGGAAGGAGAAAGCTGTGTGCTGAGGGTGGTTGTGCCTCCTGCCTACCTGAGTGACCTCATGGAGTAGAGCCACCAACACCACCAAGGCCACCTGCCTGTCTCTGCACTGCCGTGGCACAGACAGAGAAACCTCGTCACATTTGGTCAACTGAAACTAGTGGCTTTTTTGTACCAACCAATTTTGATTCTCCTTGTATCTTCTTTCAGGTTTAAGGGATTGTCCACCTTTCACCGTTTGTTTTCACAGTGTAGCCCTTTGTTACATCAGCATTATATGAGTCGTTTGTGTGTTTGTTAAATATATCTAACCATCTTGAATGTGTTGGGACTAATCTTGTGTCTCATGGCAAAGCAGAAATTCAAGGTCACTAGATGCTGTCAATCACGAGGGCTACAGATGGCAATAGCATTGCTTAGTTCTGGGTCATACTACTTACAGTTTGTGTCCTTTTTTTTTTTTTTTTTTTTTTTTTTTTTTAACAGAGTCTCACTCTGTTGACCAGGCTGGAGTGTAGTGGCATTATCTCAGCTCACTGCAACTTCCACCTCCCGGGTTCAAGTGATTCTCCTCCCTCAGCTTCCCCAGGAGCTGGAATTACAGGCGCATGGCCACCACGCCTGGCTAATTTTTGTATTTTTAGTAGAGACAGAGTTTCACCATGTTGACCAGGCTGGTCGTAAACTCCTGACTTTAGCACCTGCCTCGGCCTCTCAAAGTGCTGGGATTACAGGCATGAGCCACTGCACCCCACCACACTTTGTGTTCCTTAACTGCATTCTGCATAATGCCTTTTAAGCTCAATGATGCATTTATCAGTAGTTTTAAAAACATGTTGTGTCACTTTTTTTTTCATTTGAGGGCACCACTGGGATTGACATCTATAAAAATTTTGCCATACAATTTTTCAACCTAACAGAAATAGAATGTTGTCATTTTAATTGCACTTACCATGGAATCCTATATCTTGGAATAAACAATCATCCCAAGTGTACTTTATACCCTTAGCCTGGGAATAAAGTAGGCTTAGCGGATCTTCTTCTGTTGATTCTGTCATTATTTTGGGTCTATCACACGGTGTTATGCCATGAGCTCACATGACTCATTATTGAGTTCAATATCATTTAGAACACTATATTTAATAAAATCTATGTAAAGCATAGATTCTCCATGCATTTAGAATTGAAACATAGAATTCAGATTCATTTTCAGGTAATGATGTAATCATGTGAAAAGAATGCATTTCTGTATTCTTTGAAACCTTTCTTATGAAAATACAGTAATGAATTTCTACTCTAGAATAGAAATTAGCTTAAATACCTTCAAAACTTTTAGAACTTGGAAGAGAAAGAAAAAACTCACATAATTCTGAATGTTTCCTTTGTACTTGAAATGAACTTCATATTTTTTATCTTTGAGTTTATGCAGTTATTTATAAAGGCCACTTTTGTAATTGTGAAAACTCTGCTTTCACTTTGCAAATAATAAGAGTAATCAATTTTTGACATTAGGATCTCACACCTGCCATGAGTTTACAAAGTCTATTTGAATAATCCAACATCAAACGTTTCTACTCAGTGTCCTTAGCCATAGTCCCCTGCACACAGCTTGTGTAGAATGCTTTCTCCTGTAAGACACTGGAGAGGAGGTTTAGTGGGAGTCAGAGAGCAGAATTAGGGAGATGGGAGACTATGAATTTCCCAATATGACTGTCATCGTGTGTGAAATTAACCCCAAGCTGGTCATTTGCCGTATGTGTTCTACTTGGGTTGTCACTAAACTGCATCCATGGTCTGGTTATTCTGACAGTTGCATGAACTTGACAAATGTGGGCAAGACAGGGAGGGTGAGGATGTGAGCTTTCATTCACTCTCCCTTCATCATAGCCAGTTGCACCCAGGGCATGTGGCCCCCATGAATTCTCCTCCTCCTGGTGCCTTCCTCAGGCTGTGGCAGCTGGTGGGGCCTTAACATGTGGGATCTGAGGTGCTGCTGAGGCTCTCATGGACGAGTGTCCTCAGCAGCAAACGCCGCCCTGACGTCTCCAATAGCCTTCTCTTCTGCAGACTCAGAGACTCTGCTCAGCTGCTCCCCAGACAAGCAGCACATGTGGGCATCTGGGCCAACCCAGCACGGAGGTTTCTGTTTGAGGATGTAGCACTGTGAGAAGAGCTTGTGTAGCTTGCATGCAGTAATAAACCCCAACATCCTCAGCCTCCACCCTGCTGATTTTCAGTGTGAAATCAGTGCCTGACCCACTGCCACTGAACTTGTCTGGGACTCCAGAGACCCGATAGGAAACCTCATAGATCAGGAGCTGTGGAGGCTGCCCTGGCTTCTGCAGGAACCAATCCAAATAGGTGTATCCATCACTATGCAGGAGGCTCTGACTAGACCTGCAGGAGATGGAGGCCGGCTCTCCAGGGGTGACAGGCAGGCAGAGTGGAGTCTGGGTCATCACAGTATCCTCACTGGTCCCTGAAAAAATAAGAGTAGTGCAAGTTTATATAGATACATTATGAGCAACTTTCATAATTTCTCTTGTGATACTGATTTACAGTTACATTTTTAAAGTTTTGATTTACATCATGAAAAGAAGACTTTCTAAAATAGACCCATTATTTACTAGCCACAAGGGAACTCTTTATTTTCAAGTTCTTAATCAGAGCAATGGTCATCGTTCCCTGGAGGTGAATCCTGATTATTCATAAGACAAACATGAATTCCATTCCCTGGAGCATAGACCACGTGACTCTATCACATTATTGGAATAAACATGGGAAGCTGTGGAGCCCACAGAGCTCACCTCCCACCCAATTGTCCTCCCTTTATCCTTCTGTCCTTGCCAGGGAGACTGAGCATTAGCAGCCCCAGGAGCTGAGCAGGGAGCCTCATGGTGAGAAGGTGAACTGAGGAGTCCTGATCAGTCAAGGCAAGGTTGGAGCTGAGCTTTTATCTCAGACTCACAAGGGAAGGTCCTCCCTAGGGGACAATATGCAAATCACCCGGTGGGCGCAGTGGTGTGGAAAAGGTTGATGGGGGAGGGGGAATATCTCTTCTGTGAATATTGTGATATAAATCATCCCTTGGAACAACACAGAAATAGATTCAGTCAAGTTCACCCACAATCAGGGGAAGGAGGATCTGAAGGTGAAAGTTCGGACCTTTTGTAGGGACACACTGTGTAGGGCATGACTGTGAGAAAGCACCAGAACTCTGACAATGAGGAAATGTGTGTCTAGGATGCATCTCTGGAAGGTGAATGCCATCTGGCTTGATTCCCTCTCAGTCAATCTAGAGAATGAAACAGCCCCATACCCACAAGCACTGCTGGACTGAGAGCCTGCAAATAAAAAGCAGCCTGGAGCCAGTTCAAGGGCTTTCTGGTATCAGCTGTTTCCAGGATAACTGTTCAAGAATGTTCAGCTCAAATATTAGAATCTACCCTGCCCTGGCACCTGGTGAGTGAAGCACGCAAGAGCTCTCTGTCCAAGCGCCTCACAGGGAGAATGATGTGAGCCTCTACATTTACAGCCAAGAGCCCAGCACAAGAAAAAGTAAAGAGAGACAAAATCTTGTGCCTCAGGAAGTTAATATAAAAGTCCTGGTGACCGGTTGTTCAATCTGGGATCTATGTCATCATAATCATCATTTCACAGATACAAGGCTAACCAGAGGGCTTTCTTTTTTTTTTTTTTTTTTTTAGTAGAGATGGGGTTTCACCATGTTGTCCAGGCTTGTCTTGAACTCCTGACGTCAGGAGATCTGCCTGCCTTGGCCTCCTAAAGTGCTGGGATTACAGGTGTGAGCCATTGTGCCTGACCCTGAGGACTCTCCTAAGTGAAGAATCTTCCAGATTAATGATACAGAACAAATAAGAAATAACTTTGCATGATGTTTTTTCAAGTGGTGATTAGAGAAGCTTTTCCCATGCAGTCTCCCTGGTCATGTGGAATCAGATCCTGTCAGGGCTTCCAGGTTCTTGTCAACTCTGAGTGAGACCTGAGTCTCCCCCAGCCTGGATGTGGTGCAGCCACAGCCACGAGTCCACAGATCAAAAAGAAATTCTCTATGTATAAAGAGCAAGAACTGCATCCACAGTTTTATGTCTCTGGGTAACCCGTACCTGTAACTGATATTTTCTTGTCTATCAGTATCACTCCTGTATATACATCACACTCTCTCTGTCTCTCTCTCTCTCTCTCTCTCTCCACACATCCTGGCTTCCTCCTTTTCTCAATGTCATAAATCTCTTCACTTCCTTAAGTGTATGCAGTGACGCCTATAAACAAATAAGCCTCTGTGAAAAGTCTCAAACAATTTAGAAATTTATTTGGTCACAGTTAAAGACGTATCAGTGAAACAGCCTCAGGAGGTCTTGAGAATGTGCGCCCAAGGTGGTTGGGCTACAGGTTGGTTTTACACGTTTTAGGGAGACATAAGATATCAATCAATATGTGTAAGCTGTACATTGCTTTGATATGGAAAGGCAGGACAGCCTGAAGGAGGTGGGGGTGTTGGGGACTTCCAGGTCACAGGCGGATTCAAAAATTTCATAGGTGGTTAAAGAGTTTATCTAATGACCTGTAATCAACACAAGGGAATTTCTGGGTTTAGAGAAAGGGTTTTGGAGCCAAGGATTCATCATGCAGAAGAAGCCTCCAGGTAGCAGGCCTCAGAGAGAATTGATTGTAATTGTTTCTTAGCAGACTTAAAAGGTGCCAATCGCTTAGTTATATCTCTCTGGGTCAGGAAAGAGACTTAAAAAGGGGTAAGAATCTCTACAGAATGTATATTTTTCCCACAAGCACCAGCTTTGCAGAGGCATTTTTAAATACATTAAATAACAATATACTGGGGAAAATACTTTGATTTCTCCTAGGGTCTGGTGTCTGTCATGTTGGTATCTTATTGCTATAAAGAGTTTATTTTGTCAGTCTCAAGGTCTCTGTCTTCATATTAAAAGCTGGTCAATTGCGTCTGAATTTTAAAGGGAAGAGGGTAAGTTAAGGCATATCCAATCATCCATTCCCATCATGGCCTGTACTTGTATTTCAGGTTGATTTTGGTGTGTCCTTGGCTGAGAGGAGGAGTTCACTCAGTTGGTTAGGGAGCTTAGAATTTCATTTTTGATTTACACACCTGTGTCCAGGTAAGAAGGCCCCCACAGGAGGGCTTGCTCAGAACCTGGCTTGCAGGGCTCCTTACAGACCTTCTATGTCTCCTGTTGTCATGCACAAGGAAGGACACAGCCAATGACAACCCTCAGCCATCTGGGGAGAAGCTGTGTCTGCAGAGGACAGTCATGAGCTGTGAGTGTAGAGACCTGTGATTGTCTTCAGGGGCCTGTGGTCCTCAGCTTTCATGGGAGTTGTGTGGGCACTGGCTCAAATAGCATCCACCAGGATTCTAATCAGAATATCTCATGCACAGAAGGCAGTGGGTGATATGACAGCACAGAGGGACTCCGTGGGGCCGGCTGCACGGAACACTCTGGGAGAGTCACTGGCACCCGTGCTAGACAGAGCTTCATGCAACTTGTGAAGCACATGGATTTGGATCTCTTAACATCATAGTGAAAGATCATTTATTATTCAGAAGGCAACCATTGTGATTAACTAAGATAATGTTTGTAATAGCTAGGAATAAAAATGTGATATTTTTTGCTAAGATGATTACAAGAAAACAAACAAAAATAGCATGAAGGAAAGAGCAACCCTAGACTGAGGGCTTAGGGTACGAGGTTGAGACTCAGTAGTGAATCCCCTGGGCCATCTTCTGTCAAAAGGGAGGGACAATCAGGGAAGGGAAATATGCAGTAGAGGGAAAATATTTGTTAGTAAAACAATCCTAAGAGAAGACAAGAAGCCTCCTTCCTGAGCATCATGTTGGTGTCAGGAAGATGCACATAATCCCCCCATTCCATGTCTTACACTTTTCAGCAATTAGGGCTCAGCACGAATTTAGAAGACACCATTCACTTCACAGCAGCTGGGGACACAGTCAAGGCAGCGGTGAGAGGCAAGGCTGGGCTTTCAGTCTCAGAGCACAGAGCAGGTTCCCCACTACTCCGCAGCCTGGTGTCTCCTCCCAGATGTTCCAGATGTTCCACCTTATTCTTGCCTTAAGGGCTCCAAGTTGTTAATGAGACAGTAGCCCTCTTCCTTTCCCAGGGTTTCTAAGAACTTGGCTCTCTTTTGTGTATTGTGGGGTTTGTTTGCCATCTAGAGGCAGATCTTTGGCATAGCAAATTATGGGCTTTTTCTACTTGTGACAGTGAAAATAAATAAATAAATTCATCATAAATAATAAATTGACTTAATGCATTGAATCTGTAAAAAAAATAAGGTCAGCTTGAGAGTTTACAAGGAGCCTGATGAGGTTAAAAAGACAAATTACTTTTAGTAAAGGACAGTTGGAGCAATAGATGATTCTTTCTTTAATCGATGACGTTTTAGGAGTAATTATCAAACGGTAAATAAAACTTGAAATAAGCTGATAAAATATAACTTTATATGCAAAAAATTATTTCCAAGAATCATACACATACATTTTCAGATTAAAACAAACAAAAATTGTGAGTTTATCATCAGATCCGCTAAATGGAAGATTTCTCAAATGTGTTCTTCGAGCAAAAATACCATTTATCCCTATTTGAAAGTTCAAGATTTTTGATCTTTGGAAGAAAACAGCTTTCCCTTCACTCTGTTCCACTCATGCTTCTGAGGACGGCTGTGGGGCTGTGACTGTGAGGAAGAAGGAAAGCTGTGTGCTAATGGTGATCGTGCCTCCTGTGCACCTGAGTGACCTCATGGAAGAGAGCCAATGACACCACCAAGGCCACCCACCTGCCTCTCCACTGCCATGGCACAGACACAGAAACCTCATCACATTTGGTCAAGTGCAACTAGAAGCTTCTTTGTACCAGCCGCTTTTGATTCTGCTTGTATCTTCTCTCAGGTTCAGGGGATCATTTACCTTTCACCATTTTGTTTTGAGAGTGTAGCCCTTTGTTACATCAGCATTACATAAGTTGTTTGTTTGTTTGTTTAAGATATCTAACCATCTTGAATAGGTTGGGACCAATCTTATGTCTCACAGCAAAGCAGAAACTCAAGGTCGCTAGAGGCGATCAATTCCATGAGGGCTAATGATGATGACATCATTGCTTAGCTTGGGGTCATATTACTTACATTTTTTTTTTTTTTTTTTGGCAGAGTCTCACCCTGTTAACTAGGCTAGAGTGCACTGGCCGATCTCAGCTCACTGCAAACTCCACCTCCCAGGTTCAAGCGATTCTCGTGCCTCAGCCTCCCGAGTAGATGGAATTACAGGCACATGCCACCACACCAGGCTAATTTTTGTATTTTTAGTAGAGACAGGGTTTCACCATGTTGGCCAGGCTGGTCTTGAACCCCTGATCTCAGGGGATTAGCCCGTTTTGACCTCCCAAAGTGTTGGGATAAAAGGCATGAGCCACCACGCCCCGATACACTTTGTGTTCCTTAACTGAATTCTGTATAATGACTCAGTATTTTAAAAACATATGGTGTCACTTTTTTTTTCATTTGCAGGCTCTAGTGTGATTGATAGATATAAAAATATTGCCACACAATTTTTAAATGTAACAGAAGTGGAACTTTGGAATTTTAATTGCACTTACCATGAAATTTGTTATATTTGAATAAACAATCATCCAAGTGTACTTTCTACGCTTAGCCTGAGGCAGAACTTCTTCTGTTGATTATGTCATTATTTTGTGTCTATCACACAGTGTAATTATATGTACCTCATGTGACTCATTATTGGGTTCAATATCATTTAAAACACTATATTTAATAAAATCTATGAAAAGCATAGATGCTCCAGGCATTTACAACTAAAACATTGAATTCAGATTCATTTTCAGGTAATAATACAATCATGTGAAAAGAATGCATTTCTGTATTTTTTGAAACCTTTTCTTTTGAAAACATAGTAATACATTTCTACTCTAAAATAGAACTTAACCTAAATACTTTCAAAACCTTTAGAATTTGGAAGAGAAATAAAAATCTCACATAATTATGAATGTTCCCTTTTCTACTTGAAATAAACTTTATATTTTCCATCTTTGCGTTTCTGCAGTTTATTTTCAAAGGCCACTTTTGGAATTGTGAATTGTGAAAACTCTGCTTTCACTTGGCAAATAATAATTAACAGTAATCAATCTTTTGACATTAAGATCTCATGCCTGCCATGAGTTTACAAAGTCTATTTGAATAATCCAACATCAAACAATTTTTCTAAGTGTTAGCTGTTCTCCCCTGCAGACAGCTTGTGTAGAATGCTTTTACCTGTAAGACACTGCAGAGGAGGGTTTAGTGGGAGTCAGAGAGCAGAATTAGGGAGACAGGAGAGTATGAATTTCCCAATATGACTAAGTGCCAACGTGTGTGAAATAAACCCCAAGCTGGTCATTTCCCATGTGTTCTACCTGTGTTGTCACTAAACTGCATCCATGGTCTGGTTATTCTGACAGTTGCATGAACTCGACAAATGTGGGCAAGACAGGGAGGGTGAGGATGTGAGCTTTCATTCACTCTCCCTTCAGCATAGCTGGTTGCTCCCAGGGCATGTGGCCCCTATGGATTCTCCTCCTCCTGATGCCTTCCTCAGGCTGTGACTGCTTTTAGGGCCTTAACATGTGAAATCTGAGGTGCTACTGAGGCTCTCATGGACCAGCGTCCTCAGCAGCAAACCCTGCCCTGACGTCTCCAACAGCCTTCTCTTCTGAAGACTCAGAGACTCTGCTCAGCTGCTCCCCAGGACAAGCAGCACATGTGGGCAGCTGGGCCAACCCAGCACGGAGGTTTCTGTTTGAGGATGTAGCACTGTGGGAGGAACTTGTAGAGCTTGCATGCAGTAATAAACCCCAACATCCTCAGCCTCCACCCTGCTGATTTTCAGTGTGAAATCAGTGCCTGACCCGCTGCCACTGAACCTGTCTGGGACTCCAGAGGCCCGGTTGGAAACTGCATAGATCAGGAGCTGTGGAGACTGGCCTGGCTTCTGCAGGTACCAATCCAAATAGGTGTATCCATCACTATCCAAGAGGCTCTGACTAGACCTGCAGGAGATGGAGGCTGCCTCTCCAGGGGTAAAGGGCAGGGAAAGTGGAGTCTGGGTCATCACAATATCTCCACTGGAGGCTGAAATAATGAGAGAGAAGTGTAAGGTTACATACAAATATTATATATCATGTTCATCGTTTTTTATTCGTTATTTCAGCCTATATATAGAAGTAATTACGAGTTTCACCATTGCTTTTAATGGCAAACAAAATGCAATTCCTTTTGCACCAATCTAATAATTTCTGTGCAACTTTTATTCATACTCCAAGATTATTCAATTTCAAGAAAGCACTCTACAGATGCAAGGCACAAAGAGGTCCCCGAATTCACCCTCCTCTTCCTGAGTCAGAGTTTCTCTAAGGCACAGGCCCTTGCTTCTTCTAGAATCTTCCTCACTCTCACAGATCAGGGTATCACCTGCCCCATCCTGGAGGACGAGATGAGCACATCTAACACATGCACAGAACACACATGGGAGGCAGTGGGGCCCCCAGAGTTCACCCTCCAACCCGATTCTCCTCCCTCTTCTCCCTTCTGTTCTTACCAGGGACCCAGAGCATTAGCAGCCCCAGGAGCTGAGCAGGGAGGCTCATTCTGAGAAGATGAACTGAGGAGTCCTGAGCAGTCAAGGCAAGGTTGGAGCTGAGCATTTATCTCAGACTCACAAGGGAAGGTCCTCCCTAGGGGGCAATATGCAAATCACCTGGTGGGTGCAGTGGGGTGGAAAGAGGCAAAGGAGTTGTGAAGGGGCCTCTCTTGTAAGAAAAATAACTTCAATATCTTCTCTGTTTGGAGGGAAACCAACAGAGATAAAATCCATGCTGCATGAGTAGGACAAATTTGCCTATTTCTTAGCACTTCCCAGGTGCATTTTTCACTCCTCCTTAGTAAGGCTGAGATTCCATAAAAAATTGATAATTCTTCTTTCTTTATTCTTATTTGTTTGAGTCTAGAATTAGCTTTTTCAATTTTTTATTGAGGTAATACACACACAGAGCAAAGATCTGAAATGTTAAATATGCAAATAAGTTTTATGTATGTTCTCCATTCCAAAGAATCTATAGAGTATTTCAAATTCTGCAGATTTATCCCTCGTGGACCTTCCCAGGCAACAGCTGCTCCCCCATCCCAATCAAGGTAACTGGAATTCAGATATTCATCACAATGGCTTGGTTTTCCCTGGACTAGAGTTTGATATAAATTGAAGGAAACACCTTTTTTTGTTTGATTTTTCCTTGCCTCTTGCTCTTTACTTCACCATTTGTGAAATCTTCATTGATTTCTGTGCATTCAGCTTACTATCTACTGTCATTTTCTGTTATTCTGAAAAATTTCCCTTAAGTATCATATAGAACATATCTGTAAGAATCCATTTATCTTCATTTTGTTCATCAAGAAATGTTTTTACTTTACCTTTATTTTGGAAGCATATTTTCACTAGATAATGAATCCTTGGTTGAGTCCTCTCCACCCAGCATTTATTTGTGTAATCTCATTTGTCTTCTTTCCTTTATTGGTCCCATGAACAGTTAACCAAGGATTTTATTACTGTTTCCCTGGTATAATGAAAATTTTTTTTCTTAATGCATTTGAGATGTTCTCTTCGTATGTGATTCAGCATTTGAACTATAATCTCTATACTGATGCGTGTCTTGATGTTTATCCTAAGTCCCATTTTTTGATCTTATAGACTAATGTGTTTCATTACTCTTGACACATTTGCCAATGTTTCTCAGGTCTCTCAGTTGTGCTATCTCCCAGAGATGCTTTCTGTGTGGTTATTCTCTGCATTTCACTCTACTGTGTTGCTGTACATTCTCTATTTATGTTATGTCTTAGGCAATTTCCAGAGCAGCCTCAGGGCTAGGCTCTGGAGTGTGGGTGCATTTGTAGTGACAGCACCTCTGGGCCTGGGGTGGGGCTGGTCCACATGGAAGTGGCTCAGGGTCTGAGTTGCCAACACAGGATGAGGTCCTGGAGCCTGGGTCTGGGATGATGCAGAGTTGGGGCTGGGAGGCAGCCCCATCTCAGGCAGCACAACAGTGGCTGATTCTTGGGAGGATGTGGAGGGAAGGTATCTTCCTCTCTGGGGTGGTTTACATGCCTATGGCTGCAGGTATTTTTAGTGCCAAAAGCACCAGCGTCCTCTATGGAGCAGGCTGCTGTGATCTTCAATGAACACTAAGGGGCCTTCATTAGGAAAGCTGTAGACTGGTGCTGCCTTGGGAGATACTGAGGTCCTCAGCTGCAAAGTCTGCAGCGTCCTCCACAGAGCAGGCCGTCGGGACTGCAGTGGCCCTGCCTCCTGGCTGGTAGCAATTGCCTCCTGCTTCTTTGCTCCTAGATGTCTCAAAACTCTCGGATGTGCCATCTCCCTGCGATCTTTTCTGTACGGTTATTCTGGGATTTTCGTCCACTGTGTTTCTGCACTTATTTAATTGGACCCTTGAGGTCTCCAAGGGCTGTTTTCTTTCTTAGATAGCTGTCTAATTGTTGGTTTTGCTTTTTGTATGTGCATTTATGGTTTCTTTTGTTGGTGGGGGGAGGTGAGCAGATTAAGGCCAGTATCCCCTACCCTGTCATTTTGCTAATATCATTCCCCCAGGACATCATTTTGAGGGTAGCTTAACACTATCTTGGAATAATCCTTGGGCATGTGGAGCTGAGAGTATTTAGCATTTGGGAAGAATGTGAATTGCTTTGGTCACGGGTGCACTGATGCCTGTTGTATTTTCCAAAATGCCTAAATGCCTGTGACAAGAACTGTTTCTTCTAACAGCGTGATCTTGATGCTCCTCCTGTTAAGCCTACTGCTTTACACTTCATTTCTGTTGACTCTTGGCGGGGATGTGACTGTAGTAGAAGTAACACTATTTCCCTTGTGAGGCTATAAGAGGACATTTAGTCTACATAACTTCTGTCTACTCCTGTGGGGGAAGTGTTGTGGGAACCAAGTAGCCACGTGAATCGGCAAACAGCCCTATCTGAGAACTCTGTATCCAGTGTCAACCACCTTTGAGATGACACCTTCCCCACCCACCCTCTGACTGCATCCTTAGGAAAACCTGGCAGGAGCTTTTTTGAGCCCAGGCAACACCCAGAAGAGCAGAGATGATAGGCAGAAGATTGCACTTTTCATATGTCATTAAGTTTGGGGATAGTTTGTTTTGTTTGTATCAATAGTACCCAGAATACCAACTTATAGAAGGAATATAGAATTAGAAAGTCAACTATTGATACCAAATGAACCTGGGTCAATTTTATATTTCTTACAATATTTTTGCAGCTTGTCTGTGTTTGACATTATGGTAAAATAAAAAGTTATAAAGAGTTTGTGCAAATGTACAAAAGGTAATGGAGAGAGACTCAAGGAGATCCGATAAATGAAAACTGATTTCATGTATGCATATTAGAAAACTTAATATTGTAAATATAATAGCTCTCCGAAAATTAATTCAATACAGTGACAATCAAAATCATTGGGGATTTGTGTCAAAATTGAAAAGATGTTTCTGACTTAGATGGACAAGCAAAGAGGCAAAAAACAGCCATGGTAAATTTTACATAAGGAGAAAGAGATGGAAGGACTCAAAATGAAAACCTATATTACATACCAATACTGTGGCTTGGTGCAGTGATTCACACCTGTAGTTTCTGCAGTTTGGGAGGCTGAGGTGGGTGGATAGCTTGAGCTCAGGAGCTTGAGATCAGCCTGTGAAATGTGGTGAAACCCAATTGCCTACAAAAAGTACAAAAAATTTGCTGGGCGTGGTGGTGCACACCTGTGGTCTCAGTTACTTGTGAGGCTAGGTAAGAAGATCTCCTGAGCCTGGGACACAAAGGGTCCAGTGAGCTGAGACTGCAGCATTGCACTCCAATTTGGACAATAAAGCAAGACCTTGTCTCAAAAAATACTAAATTAATTAATTAAAAAATTTAAGAAGTATTGTTTTAGTGAAGGGTGAGACAGATAACACGGTGCAATGAGTTAGAGAATCTGAAACCAGTTCTGCATATAGTCACTCAATTTACAATAAAAGTTCAACAATTTTCACAAAACACTAGTACTGAAGAAAAACACCTTAAACTGGGTATTAATTAAAAACACAAATTTATTTCTCTCAGTTCTGGACACTGGGAAGTGCAGGGTAAGGCCACTGGCAATCTTGGTGTTTGAAGAGGGCTGCTCCTGCTTCCAAGTTGGCACCTTAAAGGCAGCTAGAGAGAAAGGCCAGCTCACATACAAAGAAAAGCCCACCCAACTAACAGTAGATCTCTCAGCAGAAATCCTATAAACTGGAAGAGACTGTGGGTCAATATTCAACATTCTCAAAGAAAAGAAACTCCAACCCAGAATTTTATATCTGGTCAAACTAAGCTTCATCAGTGAGGACAAACAAGATCCTTTTAAGACAAGCAAATGCTGAGGGAATACGTCACCACCAAACCTGCCTTTCAAGAACTCCTGAAGAAAGCACTAAGTATGGAAAGGAAAGACCATTACCAGCCACTACAAAAACACACTGAAGTACTCAGACAAGTGATGCAATAAAGCAACCACATAAACAAGTCTGTGAAATAACTAGCTAACATCACGATGACAGAATCAAATCTACACATATTCATACTAATCTTAGAAGTAAATGGGGTAAGTGCTCCAGTTAAAAGACACGGTGTGGAAAGCTGGGAAAAGAAATAAGATTCATTGGCATGCTGTTTTCAAGAGACCCATGTCACATGCAAAGACACATATAGGCTAAAAATAAAGAAATGGAGAAAAATCTACCAAGGAAACAGAAAACAAAAAAAAAAAAAGGAGGGATTGCAGTTTCTGACAAAACAGATTTTAAAGCAACAAAGATCAAAAAAGACAAAGCAGTGCAAAATCTTCAGGCTCCAGGCAGCTGATGGTGACACTAAAGTCTCTCTTGGATGCATGATCACTAAACCCCTCTGGGATGGTAGTGGCCCTGTTGTATCCACCATAGTTAAGGAACCAGGGGCCTTCCCAGGTTTCTGCTAATACCAAGATAAGGAGCCCCAAGTGCTCTGACTGCACCCACAGATGAGGGAGTCCCTGTTCCCTGAAGACAAAGACAAGGAGTCAGGAGACTGCATCAACATAACTTCTCTGGAGGAACCGAGAGAGGAATAAAACAGGAAAATCACCCACATAAACTGCATGAAGTGCACCATCCTCACAGTATAGCCATAATCACTGATCTACATTGAATTATAATTACTCTTCTTGCTCAGCAGGGATGCCAGGTCAGAGGAACCAACAAGGTTGAGAGAGTTTCAGTGCAGAGCCATCTACTCTTCCCCTCACCTGGGAGCTAGAGTAGCAGGAGGCAGAGAAGATGAGCTGGGGCTTCTGTGAGACTTTCTTGGTCTTAACTGAGCAGCTCTTCCCCTGAGTTCTGGCCCAGGCATTGATATGGGCTCTGAACAACAACATGGCTAGGAGGAACATGCAAAGAATCATGGGAAAGTGCTGAGCTTCCAGCTGCAGAGACCACCTGCCTCCTCTTCTTTGCACTGAGAAGCCCCTGCCCAGGTGGTCAGGTCAGAAAGGCTATTGGCTCAGCATGAGGGTAGACCTTCTCCCCTCCGGACACATAATTTAATCCCTGCCCTCCTACCTCACCAAATACCTGGGCTCAGAGAGATGGTGTTTAGTACAAAACTCTTGGGAGAAAATAATAAAAATCTGTGGTTTATTTTTCTCTTTCTTCCCCCAACTTGCCCAGTTATTTTCCTGGCTGTGTGATTACACCTGGCTGAAGTCATTGATCAGAAATTCATCTTCCATACACACATTTCCTTCGTGGCTTAGACATTTTTTCTATGAGCTCTGAACATATTCCATTCTTTGGAAGCACTAGTAAAGAACATCACTTTGCTAGGCCAAGCACTGTGGGTGCATGAGTGACCACAGCTGCAAAGATAAGCAGACTCCAGGTTCAGACTCGTTGTGTGATTCCACTCCCTGCAGAGTGATGATGGTGCTGTCCTGCTGGCCAGGAGAAATGGGGGTGGTATGTTCTCTTCTCTAGAGCACCCCATTCTGCACAACACGGCCATTCACCCACATTCAGACTCTTCCCTTTAAAAGTTTTGAAAACCTCTGTTCACACCACTGATGGAAACAAGAATCTCATCTGGTGTTTTCTTGTTTTCCTCAGAATTGTGAACATATAGTGGTGACTGAGTTTCCCCTGAACAGGCTGAGAAGCTCTTAGAATTACATTCCAATTAACATTATTAATAACAATTGTGGAAATTTGTTTTCTTTCTTATCTAAATATCTAAGTAATGTATTCAGTTTTCTTTCTTGGCTAACAAAACTTCAGGTACCCTGAAGAAGAGGCTTCAGGGTACCTTGTACAAAATCTTTCCAGTGACCTTCAAAATGTGGATGCTATTTGGGAGATGTTCTCTGCAGATAGAGGCACCAGGAGGAGCACCTAGGGCAGTGCAGACTCACATACCTGCTTCCCTGGGGGTTTTTGTTATGGCTTGTAACACTGTGAACGGGGTATTATAATCCCATTGACAGTAATAAGTTGCAGCATCTTCAGGCTGCAGGCTGCTGATGGTGAGAGTGTAATCTGTCCCAGGTCCACTGCCACTGAACTGAGATGGAACCCCCATCAGCAAATTGGATGCAGAATAGATCAGGAGCTTGGGGTCTTTCCATGGTTTCTGCTGATACCAGGCTAACTCATTGTTAATGCCCTGACTTGCCCGGCAAGTGATGGTGACTCTGTCTCCTACAGATGCAGACAGGGAAGATGGAGACTGGGTCATCTAGATATCACATGTTGCACCTGAGATTGGAAACATAAAACAAACATCCACATAATCAATCATGTTATAAGAAGTCCTCCCTGAAAATCCAGCCAGTACTGAATGCAGTGGCTTAGTAAACTCCCAGCGTTCTCCTTCCTTACCTGGGAGCCAGAGCAGCAGGAGCCCCAGGAGCTGAGTGGGAACCCTCACGTCCATTCTGTTTCCTGACTGGGGCTGCCTCCTGCACAGAGTGTGAGCAACCTATTAATAAGTCTTCAGGGCAGGGGGCTGTGCTCTGGGAACACACAAATCAGCAAGGGATGGGGCCGGCTGGGAACAGCTGCAGGGCTGGCTCGTCTCAGTAACCCAGCACAGGGACAGTGTCCCCGGGGTCTCAGGTCACACCAGGGCAAAACAGATTTGTCTTTAATCCGTTTCTTCCTGGGGGCCAATTTGTAACAAAGAACATTTTTTGTAATTGTCAAAATTTGAAATACTGCTGAGTACTTGAGGGAGTAATGTATTCCATTGGCGTATGGGGATTATTTGGGAGAATATTCTCTGTAGGAAACTCAAAGTAAACTTTTTAGAGGGTGGAATCAGCAGGTCTTCAAAATACTCTGAAAGGGAGGGGGGTACTTTGTGCTATGCTGACAACACTTCTGTGAGTGTAAAATTATTCCTTCTTAAAAAAAATGAAGAAAAATATTTATTGAGATAATACTAAGTATATTTGTAAGCATTTTATAATAACCTTAAGCCATTCTTATTATCAGTATAAGGTCAAGCAATTCACTGTAGGTGCACAAAGATGGTGCTATAAGTCCTCAAAGCATGTATCACTCACAGTTCCACCATTATGCAAACCTATAGGCCTCAATAATGCCCAGAGATTATATGAGCTGCATCTTATTTTTGCTTTGGGGATCTCTATATTATACCTCCTTTTCCATCCATCTTTGGGTATTTTCCCCAGGGTTCATCAGCAGAAAGGGCTGACTAGTGATGCCGGATCTGATTACTTCAAAAAAAAGTTACTTGTTTCTTCCTCCAGTTATAGGAGCATGGATTAAGATCAACTTGAAATTATCTAAGGATCAATTGTCTCTAAAGTAAGAAGACCAATATTATACCCACTGAGTAACACTCTGAGCTGCACTGCCCACCAGCATGTCCCTGGGGGCTCTGTAGCCTGGATTTCTGGAGAGCACAAAAAGGAGAGAACTTGGGAAAGATCAAGACAGTGTGAACCCTCTCCCCTAGTGAGGGCAGCTGCTGCTCAGTTCATGTCCCTGCCTTGCACTATCAGAGCCACTTTCCTCTTTCACTGTTTAGCAGTAAGTGGGGACATTCTGACCAAGATGCCGGCCTCCTGCCTGACATCCAGGACAGAGTCTCCATCTCCTATCAAGCAAATGCCCATGTATATAGAGAAATCACTTGGATTTGGAAAAAACTGAACACAGATTTGGACTCATTATATCTCACATCATCTCAGCCTGGTTCAGCAGCAGAGGAAGTGGATCCACCTACATCAGCATCAGTGGCCTGCAGCCTGGGGTTCTGGGAAGTATTACTGATTCCTGAGTAGAAGTGGCCAAATCACTCTGGTGTAGCATCCGCACATACCCTCCTGCTGCACTTTCAGGGGCCTGAATTTTAAGGAAACTTGCTTGTGTAGGGTGAAATGTCAAAGTTTGATTTTGCCCTCTAAAAGTTTGCTTACAATGAATGGACAAAAGACAAATCATAGGAGAAAAAGGCAAACAAATTTATTTAACACGCAGAGGAAAAATCACAGGAGAGAGATTACCCAGATAGCCCAGTGAGGTCCAGGTGCTTCTACATCCTTTATCAGGGACAGGGAGCTGGGGACTGTAACCAACCTAGGGAGAGTAAATGATGTAAAATAAAATAAATGGATCCTCAAAAGAATAGGTAATAGCCTGTCTGGATGAAGTCAACTTCTAATCTCTTTTGAATTTAACTCCTAGTGCATGTTAATATTCCCTGATAGATCAAGAATCCCAGGGAGGGTTTTCATGACAATTGGCTTCCTTCTGGAAAAGAGCCATTGTTCAATTGATGTTTCCTAAATGCTTTCAGTTTGAAATAAACATTACACAAATGCAGCCTATCTGGAGATGTTATTTCCCAGATTCCTTGACTTGCAACTGACCTGCCAAGAAACACCATTCCAGAGAGATGCCGCTCCAGGTGGAAGATAAAGGTGCTTTTTTCTGGCTGGATGCATAGTCTGTGTCTGCACCCAGGCCTTTCCCTTTCACCGTGCTTCTGCTGATTCCCCATGGCCATCTCTGCCCCTCACTGCTGTCTCTGAGAAAGGCAGCTCTGCCTGCACGCAGGGCTTGGAATGAGCCTTCCCTCAGTCAGTGCTATGGTTTCACTGTGTCCCCTCAAATCTATCTGCTGTTAAATTTGACAGAATGTTCAAATTTTCTTTTATCTTTAGAAGAAAACAGAGTTCTCTCCGCTCTGTTCCACTCTTGCTGCTGAGGATGGGCATCGGGGCACCCACTGTGAGGAAGGAGGAAGCCTGTGCTCTGAGGGTAGTCATGCCTCCTGCCCACCAGAGCCACCCACACCACCAAGGCCACCTGCCTGTTCCTGACCTGCCATGTCACAGACACAGAAACCTTGTCATATTTAGTCCACGATATCTTGAGGCTACTTTGTAATTGGCAATTTGATCGTCTTCTGATTCTGCTTGGTGTCCACTTTCAGTTTTTGGAATCATTTGTTTTTCAACACTTTGATTTAAGAGTATAGCCCCTGGGACATCACCGTCATGTAAATTTTGAGCTTGTCCATTTTCTAAGTGTGTCCAACCACCTTGAGTGGTTTTAGAACTTATTCCCTGTCTCACATCAAAGCAGATTCTATAGTGACTAGGTGCTGTCAAGCACATGAGGGCTAAAGATGATGATTGCTGCTCAGCTCCTGCTCTAGCTACTTAAACTTTGTTGTCTCCCACTGTGTTCTGTAATATTTCATATCTTTTAAGCTCCTTGTTGCATTTAGTAGTACTTTTAAATAGCATATTAAGTATTATGCTTTTTAATTTGATGACTCCAGTTTGGTTGATTTCTATATACATTTATCCATGCAAGTTTTAAATTTAACAAAAATGACCCTTTGAAATTTTAATTGTGCTTGCCATGAAATTCATTATTGTGGAGTTGAAAATCATCTCAAATACACTTTAAACCCTAAGCCTGAAGCAGGAGCTTCTTATTCTATTGCTTCAATCTTTCTTTTGTTTCTATCACACCATGTTCTGTCATGGAACAGACATGAGTTATCATTAATTTTGATGGAACTTTAGAACACTATTTTCAGTTGAATCAATTGAAAGCATAAGTTTTTTGTGCTTTTACAACTAAAAGAAAGGATTTCTATTTATTTTCTGGTAATGATGAAGTAATATGAAGATAAAATATTTTTGTATTATTTGAAATATTTTCTTATGAGAGCATAATAGTGAATGTGTCATCTCTAAAATGACACTTAGGTTAAATACTTCTGAAGTTCTTAAAATTGGGGTGAAGAAGAAAAATGTCATACATTATTGCATTTAGTAAAATCTGTGTTCTACATCTTTGAATATGCTGTTTATGTTCAAAGCTCACTTTTGGAATTGCAAGAACTTTGTTTCACTGGAAACAAGGTAATTGAGGAAAATTAAAATATTTTGGCATTAGAGTCTTATATCTGCCATGAATTTACAAAGCCCATGAATAGCCAAAAATCAAACATTTTTACTAATTATTCTTAGCAATACTCCCCTGAGGACAGCTTGTGTAGAATGCTTTCTCCAGCATGACATCGGAGAGGGCAGTGTAGTTTATCATTGATAAAGGAGATACAAACTTGGTATAGTGGGACAAAATCAGTATCTCAATATGACCAAGTATTTTCTTGTATAAGATATACCCTAAACTGGCAATTTCCAAAATGTGTTCCCCTTGTGTTATCACTAATCTGCATCTATGGACTGCTTATTCTGCCAACAAAATGTATTTGAAAAATGAGGGCAAGACAGAGAGTGTGAGGATAAGATTTTGTTCACTCTTTTTTCATCATAGCTGCTTGCTCAGAGGGCATGTGGTCAACTGAATTCTCCTACTGCTGATGCCATTCCTGGGTGGCCTTAACATATGAGATTGAGGTACAACGGAGGATTCATGGGCCAGAGTCCTTAGCATCAAACTCCCACCCTGAGATCTCCAACAGCCTCCACTTCTGCAAACTCAGAGGCCCAGATGCGCTCCTACCCAGAAAAGCAGTGCATGTGAGCAGCTGGACAACCCCAGCAAGGAAGTTTCCTTCTGAGGATGTAGCACCGTGGAAGGAATTTGTAGATTTTGCATGCAGTAAGAAACGCCAATATCCTCAGCCTCTACTCTGCTGATTTTCAGTGTGAAATCAGTGCCGGACCCACTGCCACTCAGCCTGTCAGGGACTCCAGAGGCGCAATTGGAAACTAAATAGGTTAGGAGCTGTGTAGACTGGCCGGGCTTCTGCAGGTACAAACGCAAATAGGTGTATCCACTACTCTTCAGGAGGCTCTGACTAGACCTACAGGAGATGGAGGCTGGCTCTCCAGGGTGACGGGCAGGGAGAGTGGAGTCTGGGTCATCACAATATCCCCACTGGATCCTGAACCAATGAGAGTAAAGTACAAGGTCATGTACAAACATTATGAGCATCTTTTGTAATTTTGCTTATAATATTGATTTTTTTAAAAAAATAATTTCGATTCACATCATAAAAAATAAACTTTTAACAATGAGCCCATTATTTACTAGGTACAAGAGACTCCTTTATTTTTCAACATATTATTCAGAGTACTGGTCGTTGTTCCTTTCAGATGGTTTCTAATTATTCACAGAGCAAATTATAAATTCCCTTCCCTGAAACATAGGCCGTCCACCTCTAACACTTGGTTAGAATAAGCATGGGACACTGTGGAGTCCCAGAGCTCATCCTTCCACCGCATACTCTACACTCATCTCCTTTTGTCCTTACCAGGCACCCAGAGCATCAGCAGCCCCAGGAGCTGAGCAGAGAGCCTCATTTTGAGAAATTGAATACAGGAGTCCTGATCAGTGAAGGCAAGGTTGTAGCTGAGCTTTTATCTCAGACTGACAAGAGAAGGTCCTTCCTAGGGGAAAATATACAAATCCTCTGGTGGATGCAGGGGTTTGGAAGGAGCCAGTGGGGTAGGCGTGTGTTTGTCCTGTGAGCAATGTGACATCAACTGTCCTTTGAAGGAAGACAAAGAAAGATGAAGTCATATTTGCCTATACTGATATGAATAAGGATCTTGCAGTGGAAGTTGGAACCTTGGGCTGGGAAACACTGTGTAGTGCATGCCACACCGAGAAAGCAGAAGGACCCTGATGATGTAGAAATGTAGAAATGCATCCTAGGATGCATCTCTGGAAGGTGAATGCCATTCTACATGACTCCCTTCTAGTCAGTCTACAGAAAGAAACAGCCCCATCCCCACAAGCACTGACACGCAGAGAGCCTACAAATAAAAAGTGGTCTTGAGCCACTTCAAGAGCTGTCTGGTATCTGCTGTTTCCAGGATAACTGTTTAAGAATGTTCGATGCAAGTGTTGGGATCTTCCCTCCCCTGGCACCGGGTGAGTGAGCCTCATTAGGGCAGTCTGTCCAAGGGCCTCACAGGGAGAGAATGATGTGAGTCTCTACATTTAGAGCCAAGAGCCCAGCTTGAGTAAGAGGAAATGGGGCAGGAATTTTATGCCTCAGGCAGTGAATATAGAATTCCTGATGAGCAACTGTTGAACCTGGAATATATCCCATTATAATAATTTCACCTATACCAGATTAACCAGAGGGATCTCTCAAAAGAGAAGAATTTCATAGGCTCATGATGAGAACGAATGAGAAATAAGTTGAATGATGTTTTTCTGGGTGGTGTTTAAGAAAACTCTTTCTACACAGTCTTCCTGATTGTGTGGAATGAGGTCCTGTCAGGCCTTTGTCAACTCTGAGAGAGACCTGAGTCTCCCCCAGCCTGTTTGTGGTGTGGCCACAGCCACGAGTCCACAATTCAAACAGAGAAGCTGTGAGAAGTACAAGAGCTGGATCCACAGTTTTATGTGTTGAATCACCTGTATCTGTAACTGGCATGTTCTTTGTATTCATGTAAAGACAACCAAAGCTCAGGGATGTGAGTCTGCAAAACAGCTAATCATTAACATAGGGAAACAACCTGACTATTCTTTATCTGTCAATACAGTGCTTAGTATTGCATTGAACAACTCCTGATAAACAGTGCCTAATTGCTTTCACAGGGACACTCACTGTCCTGCAGGGGAAAACAATCTAAGAAGAATTGAAATAATATATTTTTGTGCTATGTAATTTTCGGAAATGTAACCCATAGTCATACCTGGTGAAAAAAAAAATACATAGCTGAGCTTGGTGGCTCACGCCTGTAATTCCAGCACTTTGGGAGGCCGAGGCGGGCGGATCACGAGGTTAGGAGACAGAGACCATCCTGGCTAACACGGTGAAACCCCGTCTCTACTAGAAACACAAAAAATTAGCCAGACAAGATGGCGGGCACCTGTAGTCCCAGCTACTTGGGATGCTGATGCAGGAGAATGGCGTGAACCCTGGGGGGCGGAGCCTGCAGTGAGCCGAGATTGCGCCACTGCACTCCAGCATGGGCAACAGCAAGACTCTGTCTCAAAAAATATATATACATATATATATATACAAATAAAGTTTTAAGTATGATTCCACAAGAAAGTTTGGTTTCTATACATTCTGAGGAATCTAGCAAAATAAGATATTTTTCACAAGGTTAGAAAAAATAATTAAGTAAAAATGATACTGGCTTTAAATGTTGAACTCCATGGCGATAACCTGGGTTGATGATCACAGATTGTGATGAGGAGGTAGGATTAGAATGAAAGTCTCATATTTTACTATTTAATATGTTTATGATTTTCCTTCATTAAATTTTGTAACTTCTGTGTGTAAGATCTTGTTTGCAAGAGAGTTTGAGGAGCTTGTGGGCTGATCAAGGACAAAGAGATGGACACAAGAGTGGAGCAGTCCACACGACTTTTATTGGGCAAAGCTTTGACGGGTTTTCAGGGAGACGTTCCTCACAGCAGGAGTCTGAGCAGGGGCTAAGGTGCCCGGGATGCTTCTCAGAAAGTGGGAATGAGGATTTACTGGAGAAGGTGCTATGTGTCCAGAGGATGTCACACAGCAGCACAGTGGGGAGATTCTGGGTCATACAGCTCCCAGGGCACTAACGGTTTGGGGTTTGCATAACCTGGGACTTATCTATTACCATCAGGTGTGGGTAAAATATCTTGGAATAGACAAAACAAGCATTTTTTAAATGGCTAAAAGTCTTCATTTGGCTATTTATGAAATTATTGTATTGTAAAATTTGAGTTTGTCACATGCCATTGAGAAATAAGCCTGCAGTTTAGAAATAACACAGGGGCAGTTCACATAGATCATTGTTGGTTCATTAATATAACCCTGTGGCCCATTCTGTAGACTTCTTCTACAGACTGAATTAGTCCAGATAGCCCAATCCCACATTGCTATGGGTGAGATGGAGTCACACAGAGCCCTGTTCTCCACCTGGACCCCATTGGACAATTTTTCTGATTAAAAGTGAGTGTTTTCCTTGGGTGAGAATTGAGACTAAACTGACAGCATGGGGAACATCCCTCTGTGTAACTCCAGATCATCTGCACTCAATTTCTGGCTCCCAGGCCACCTTGGATTGGTGCTGGCCGCATGAGCTCACTAACTACGAACTGTTGCTCACTAGAACATAAATTCGTGGATGAATATTCTGTACACAGGGGGCTCAGAGTAGGCTCTTTGAATGTGTTTCTGAGAAAAAAATCTTTCTGAACTCTGGGCTAAACATGCTTGTTTACAGTCTGACCTCTTTGGTTCTTCAAGATCCTTTTCTAGGTCTTCCTCATCTGAATCTGTTTCTAAATTTTTTAATTATTGTTTTTCTTTTTCGTGGAAAATAGAGAAAAATATATAATGTACAGACTTAGCTATGAGATTAATGGAAACCTTTGTTGGCATGAAGGCTTTATCTCTATGCATGTTAATTTTTCTGCGGAGCCCACCTCTCCCACAATCAAACTGCATAAGGTGAACTGATGGTTCCATTGCCTCTCTGAACATTCTCTGTTTTACACATTCCTTATTTTCTCTAAGATCCCATCACTTCTCACTCTTAAAGAAAGAAGCCTTGTTTCTAAAATAAGGCCTCCATAAAAGCCACAGATTCTTCAATTGTTAAGCTGTGATTCTGACCACCACTAAGAATTTTCATTTAAAACAAATTGCCTTTATTGCATCTTGAAACTATGTGCCAGCTAAAAGAGGTTGCTCTTGTTTAGAAGTATACTCAAAAATATAATTTAGCAGCAAACATTTGCTTTAATTTTTTCACTTAATCAACAGAATTCTTTTTCTTTTGCCTTAGATAATTGTTGGTGAAAACAGAGATCTTGAGTGAATAGATTAAATAACTTCTTATATTTTGTTTCAAATTTCTTCTTGGACTGCTGGATTCCATCCTATGTGAAAACCACACAGTCTCTGGGTTTTAAGCTGGATATTTTCCAAAGCAAGAATGGAAAAGGTGAATAAGATCTGCCTAAATAAATAATTACCAAGTCATCATAGACTCCAGATATTTGTAAACTTTATAACTTCATCTAATGGCTGTTCCCAAGAGTTCAGAAACATTTATTTTATTCCATTCTTTGTTGTTGTTGTTGTCTTCTATTACCGATTTATATGGTTTAGCTTTGTGTCCCCACCCAAATCTCTCCTTGAATTATAATCCCCATAATCCCCACCTGTCAAGGGTGGGACCAGGTGGAGGTAATTGGATCCTGGAGGTGGTTTCCCCCATGTTGTTTTTATGATAGTGAGTGAGTCTCACAAGATCTGTTGGTTTCTAAAGGGCTTCCCCCTTCTCTCAGACTCATTCTCACTCCTGCTATCCTGTGAAGAAGTCCCTTCTGCCATGATTGTAAGTTTCTTGAGGCTTCTCCATTCATGTAGAACTGTGAAATTATTAAACCTCTTTTCTTTATAAATTATGCAGTCTCAGGTATTTCTTCATAGCAGCATTAGAATGAACTAATACAGTAAATTGGTACCAAGGTAGTGGGGCATTGCTAAAAGATCCCTGTGAATGTGGAAGTGACCTTGGAATTGGGTAATGGGCAGAAGTTGGAACCTTTTGGGGAACTCAGAAGAAGATAGGAAGATGTGGCAAAGTTTGGAACTTCCTGGAGAATTGTTGAATGGCTTTGACTAAAATGCTGAGAGTGATATGGACAATGAAGTTCAGGTGAGGTGGTCTCAGATGGTGATGAGAAACTTATTGGGAACTGGAATAAGGATGATTCTTGCTATGCTTCAGCAAAGAGACTGGTAGCATTTTGCCCCTGCCCTAGAGACCTGTGGAACTTTGAATTTGAGAGGCATGATTCAAGGTATCTGGTGGAAGAAATTTCTAAGCAGCAAATCATTAAAGAGATGACTTGAGTGCTCTTAAAATCATTCAGTTTTATGCAAAGATATGGTTTGGAATTGGAAATTATGTTTAAAAGGGAAGCAGAGCATAAAATTTTGGAAAATTTGCAGCCTGATGATGTGATCGAAAAGAAAAACCCATTTTCTGAGAAATTCAAGGTGGCTGCAGAAATTTGCATAAGTAATGAAGGGCCAAATGTTAATCGCCAGGACAATGGGGAGAATGTCTCCAGGACATGTCAGAGGTCTTCAGGCATCTTATCTGATCTCAAGTCTTGAGGCGTAGGAAGATAAAATGGATTCATGGGCCGAGCCCAGGGCCTTGCTGCTTGATACAGGCTCAAGACTTGGTGCCCTGCATCCCAGTCATGGCTAAAAGTGGCCAATGTACTGCTCAGGCCATTGCTTTAGTAGGTACAAGCCCCAAGCCTTGGTGGCTTACACGTGGTGTTGGGCCTGCATGTGCACAGAAGTCAAGAATTGAGGTTTGGGAACGTTTGCCTAAATTTCAGAGGGTGTATAAAAATGCCTGGATGTACATGCAGAAGTTTTCTGCAGGAGTGGAGCCCTCATGGAAAACCTCTGCAAGGGCAGTGCAGAAGGAAAATGTGGGGTAGGATCACACATACAGAGTCTCCACTGGGGCACTGCCTAGTGCAGCTGTGAGAAGTGGACCATCATCCTCCATACCCCAGAATGGTAGATCCACCAACAACTTGCACTGTGCACCTGGAAAATCTCCAGAGACTCAACGCCAGCCCATAAAATATTTAATGAATGCCCTATTAGATTTTGGACTTGCATGGGGCCTGTAGCCCCTTTGTTTTGGCCAGTTTCTCCCACTTAGAACAGGCACATTTACCCAATGCCTGTATTCCTATTGTATGTAAGAAGTAACTAACTTGCTTTTGATTTTACAGGTTCATAGGCAGAAGGAACTTCCTGTATCTCAGATGAGATTTTGGACTTGAACATTTGGGTTAATTCAGGAATGAGTTAAGTCTTTAGGAGAGTGTAGGAAAGGCATGATTGTATTTTGAATGTGATTTCTTTTACTTCACATAATGTCCTATAGGCTTACCCATGTTACAAATCACAAGGTTTTACTCATTTTTATGGCACAATAGTATTCAATTGTGTATATATACCAAATTTTCTTTATTCATCATCCACTGTTAGACACTTAGTTTGATTCTGTACCTTGGCTATTTTGAATAATGCTGCAAGAAACATAGCAGTGTGGGTATTTCTTTGACATATTGATTTCATTTCTGTTAGATATATCCCTGGGAGTGAGATTGCTGACTCAGGTAGTAGTTTTATTTTTAACTTTTTTAAAATTATTACCCTTTCAGTTGTAGGGTACATGTGCATAATGTGCAGGTTTTTTACATATGTATACATGTGCCTTGTTGGTTTGCTCTACCCATTAACTCGTCATTAACATTAGGTATTCCTCCTAATGCTATCCCTCCCCCATCCCCCCACCCCACAACAGGCCCTGGTGTGTGATATTCCCCACATTTTGTCCAAGTGTTCTCATTGTTCAATTCCCACCTATGAGTGAGAACATGTGGTGTTTGGTTTTCTGTCCTTGGATAGTTTGCTCAGAATGTTGGTTTCCAGCTTCATCCATGTCCCTACAAAGCACACGAACTCATCCTTTTTTATGGCTGCATAGTATTCCATAGTGTATATGTGCCACATTTTCTTAATCCAGTCTATCATTGATGGATATTTGGGTTGGTTCCAAGTCTTTGATATTGTGAATAGTGCCGCAATGAACATACGTGTGCATGTGTCTTTATAGCAGCATGATTTATAATCTTTTGGGTATATACCCAGTAATTGGAAGGCTGGGTCAAATGGTATTTCTAGTTCTAGATCCCTGAGGAATCGCCACACTGTCTTCCACAATGGTTGAACTAGTTTACACTCCCACCAACAGTGTAAAAACATTCCTATTTCTCCACATCCTCTCCAACATCTGTTGTTTCTTGACTTTTTAATCATCACCATTCTAACTGGTGTGAGATGGTATCTCATTGTGGTTTTGATTTGCATTTCTCTGATGGCCAGTCATGATGAGCATTTTTTCATGTGTCTGTTGGCTGCATAAATATCTTCTTTTGAGAAGTGTCTGTTCATATCGTTTGCCCACTTTTTGATGGGGCTGTTTGATTTTTTCTTGTAAATTTGTTTAAGTTCTTTGTAGATTCTGGATATTAGCCCTTTATCAGATGGGTAGATTGCAAAAATTCTCTCCCATTCTGTAGGTTGCCTGTTCACTCTGATGGTAGTTTCTTGTGCTGTGCAGAAGCTCTTTAGTTTAATTAGATCCCATTTGTCAATTATGGCTTTTGTTGCCATTGTTTTTGGTGTTTTAGTCATGAAGTCCTTGCTCATGCCTATGTCCTGAATGGTAGTGCCTAGGTTTTCTTCTAGGGTTTTTATGGTTTTAGGTCTAACATTGAAGTCTTTAATCCATCTTGAATTAATTTTTGTATAAGGTGTAAGGGAGGGATCCAGTTTCAGCTTTCTACATATGTCTAGTCAGTTTTCCCAGCACCATTTATTAAATAGGGAATCCTTTCCCCATTTGTTTTTGTCAGGTTTGTCAAAGATCTGATGGTTGTAGGTGTGTGGTATTATTTCTGAGGCCTCTGTTCTTTTCCATTGGTCTATATCTCTGTTTTGGTACCAGTACTATGCTGTTTTGGTTTCTGTAGGCTTGTAGTATAGTTTGAAGTCAGGTAGCATGATGCCTCCAGCTTTGTTCTTTTTGCTCAGGATTGACTTGGCATTGCAGGCTCCTTTTTGGTTCCATATAAATTTTAAAGTAGTTTTTTTCCAATTCTTTGAAGAACGTCATTGATAGCTTGATGGGGATGGCATCGAATCTATAAATTACCTTGGGCAGTATGGCCATTTTCACGGTATTGATTCTCCCTATTCATGAGAATGTAATGTTGTTCCCTTTGTGTCCTCTTTTATTTTGTTGAGCAGTGGTTTGTAGTTCTCCTTGAAGAGGTCCTTCACAACCCTTATAAGTTGGTTTCCTAGGTATTTTATTCTCTTTGTAGCAATTGTGAATGGCAGTTCACTCATGATTTGGCTCTCTGTTTGTCTGTTACTGGTATATAGGAATGCTTGTGACTTTTGCACATTGATTTTGTATCCTGAGACTTTGCTGAAGTTGCTTATCAGCTTAAGGAGATTTGGGGCTGAGATGATGAAGTTTTGTAAATATGCAATCACGTCATCTGCAAACAGGGACAATTCGACTTCCTCTTTTCCTAATTGAATACCCTTTATTTCTTTCTCCTGGCTGATTGCCCTGGCCAGAACTTCCAACACTATGTTGAATAGGAGTGGTCAGAGAGGGCACCTCTGTCTTGTGCCAGTTTTCAAAGGGAATGCTTCCAGTTTTTGCCCCTTCAGTATGATATTGGCTGTGGGCTTGTCATAAATAGCTCTTATTATTTTGTGATACATTCCATCAATACCTAGTTTATTGAGACTTTTTAGCATGAGGCACTGTTGAATTTTGTCAAAGGCATTTTCTGCATCTATTGAGATAATCATGCGGTTTTTGTCTTTGGTTCTGTTTACGTGATGGCTTATGTTTATTGATATGCGTATGTTGTACCAGCCTTGCATCCCAGAGATGAAGCCAACTTGATCATCGTGGATAAGCTTTTGATGTGCTGCTGTATTCAGTTTGCCAGTATTTTATTGAGGATTTTTGCATCGATGCTCATCAGGGATATTGGCCTTTTTTTGTTATGTCTCTGCCAGGCTTTGGTATCAGGATGATGCTGGCCTCATAAAATGAGTTAGAGAGGATTCCCTCTTTTTCTATTGATTGGAGTAGTTTCAGAAGGAATGGTACCAGCCCCTCTTTATACCTCTGGTAGAATTTGGCTGTAAATTTGTCTGGTCCTGTACTTTTTTTCTTTGGTAGGCTATTAATTATTGCCTCAATTTCAGAGCCTGGTATTTGTCTATTCAGGGATTCAACTTCTTCGTGGTTTAGTTTTACGAGAGTGTATGTGCCCAGGAATGTATCCGTTTCTTTTAGATTTTCTAGTTTATTTGCATAGCGGTATTTATAGTATTCGCTGATGGTAGTTTGTATTTCTGTGAGATTGGTGGTGATATCCCCTTTACCATTTTTTATTGTGTGTATTTGATTCTTCTCTCTTTTATTCTTTATTAGTCCTGCTAGCGGTCTATCAATTTTGTTGAGCTTTTCAGAAAACCAGCTCCTGGATTCATTGATTTTTTTGAAGCGTTTTTCTTGAGTCTATCTCCTTCAGTTCTGCTCTGATCTTAGTTATTTCTTGCTTTCTGCTAGCTTTTGAATTTGTTTGCTCTTGCTTCTCTAGTTCTTCTAATTGTGATGTTAGGGTGTCAGTTTTAAATCTTTCCTGCTTTCTCTTGTGGGCATTTAGTGCTATAAATTCCCCTCTACACACTGCTTCAAATGTGTCCCAGAGATTCTGGTACATTGTGTCTTTGTTCTCATTGGTTTCAAAGAACATATTTATTCCTGCCTTCATTTCATTATTTACCCAGTAGTCATTCAGGAGCAGCTTCTTCAGTTTCCATGTAGTTGTGCAGTTTTGGTGAGTTTCTTAATCCTGAGTTCTAATTTGATTGCACTGTGGTCTGAGAGACAGTTTGTTGTGATTTCTTTTACATTTGATGAGGAGAGCTTTACTTCAAACTATGTAGTCAATTTTGGAATAAGTGTGATGTGGTGCTGAGAAGAATGTATATTCTGTTGATTTGGGGTGGAGAGTTCTGTAGATGTCTATTAGGTCCACTTGGTGCAAAGCTGAGTTCAAGTCCTGGATATACTTGTTAACCTTCTGTCTCATTGCTCTGTTAATATTGACAGTGGGGTGTTGAGGTCTCCCATTATTATTGTGTGTCTAAGTCTCCTTGTAGTTCTCTAAGGACTTGGTTTATGAATCTGGGTGCATATATGTTTAGGTATTGGGTGCATATATGTTTAGGGTAGTTAGCTCTTCTTGTGGAATTGATCCCTTTACCATTATGTAATGGCCTTCTTTGTCTCTTGATCTTTTTTGGCTTAAAGTCTATTTTATCAGAGAGTAGGATTACAACCCTTGCTTTTTTTTTTTTTTTTTTTTTTTGCTTTCCATTTGCTTGGTAGATCTTCCTCCATCCCTTTATTTTGAGCTTATGTGTGTCTCTGCACGTGAGATGGGTCTCCTGAATACTGCACACTGATGGGTCTTGACTCTTTATCCAATTTGCCAGTCTGTGTCTTTTAATTGGAGCATTTAGCCCATTTACATTTAAGGCTAATATAGTTATGTGTGAATTTGATCCTGTCATTATGATGTTGGCTGGTTATTTTGCCCATTAGTTGATGCAGTTTCTTCCTAGCATCGATGTTCTTTACAATTTGGCATGTTTTTGCAGTGACTGGTACCGGTTGTTCCTTTCCATGTTTAGTGCTTCCTTCAGGAGCTCTGGTAAGGCAGGCCTGGTGGTGCAAAATCTCTCGGCATTTCCTTGTCTGTAAAGGATTTTATTTCTCCTTCATTTATGAAGGTTAGTTTGGCTGGATTTGAAATTCTGGGTTGAAAATGCTTTTCTTTAAGAATGTTGAATATTGGCCCCTATTCTCTTCTGGCTTGTCGAGTTTCAGCTGAGAGATCTGCTGTTAGTCTGATGGGCTTTCCTTTGTGGGTAACCCGACCTTTCTCTCTGGCTGTCCTTAACATTTTTTCCTTCATTTCAACCTTGGTGAATCTGACAATTATGTGTCTTTGGGTTGCTCTTCTCAAGGAGTATCTTTGTGGTGTTCTCTGTATTTCCTGAATTTGAATGTTGGCCGGCCTTGCTAGGTTGGGGAAGTTCTCCTGGATAATATCCTGAAGAGGGTTTTCCAACTAGGTTCCATTATCCCTGTCACTTTGAGGTACACCAATCAAATGTAGATTTGGCCTTTTCACATAGTCCCATATTTCTTGGAGGCTTTGTTCATTTCTTTTTACTCTTTTTTCCTCTAAACTTCTCTTCTTGCTTCATTTCATTAATTTGATCTTCAATCACTGATACCCTTTCTTCCACTTGATCCAATCAGCTATTGAAGCTTGTGCATGTACCACGTAGTTCTCATGCCATGGTTTTCAGCCCCATCAGGTCATTTAAGGTCTTCTCTACACTATTTGTTCTAGTTAGTCATTCATCTAGTCATTTTTCAAGGTTTTCAGATTCTTTGCAATGGGTTCAAACATCCTTCTTTAGCTCAGAGAAGTTTGTTACTACTGACCTTCTGAAGCCTTCTTCTACCAGCTCATCAAAGTCATTCTCCATCCAGCTTTGATCCATTGCTGGTGAGGAGCTGCAATCCTTTGGAGGAGAAAAGGCACTCTGCTTTTTAGAATTTTCAGCTTTTCTGCTCTGGTTTCTCCCCATCTTTATGGTTTTATCTACCTTTGGTCTTTGATGATGGTGATCTACTGATGGGGCTTTAGTGTGGATATCCTTTCTGTTGATGTTGATGCTATTGCTTTCTGTTTGTTAGTTTTCCTCCTAACAGTCAGGTCCCTTAGCTGCAGGTCTATTGGAGTTTGCTGGAGGTCCACTCCAGACCCTGTTTTCCTGGGTATCACCAGCAGAGGCTGCAGAACAGCAAATATTGTAGAAGAGCAAATATTGCTGCCTGATCCTCTGGAAGCTTCATCCCAGAGGGGCACCCAGCTATATGAGGTGTCAGTCAGCCCCTACTGGGAGGTGTCTCCCAGTTAGGCTACACAGGTGTCAGGGACCCACTTCAGGAGGCAGTCTGTCCGTTCTCAGAGCTCAAACACCATGCTGGGAGAACCACTACTCTCTTCAAAGTTGTCAGACAAGGACGTTTAAGCCTCCAGAACTTTCTGCTGCTTTTTGTTCAGCTATGCCCTGCCCCCAGAGGTGAAGTCTACAGAGGCAGGCAGGCCTCCTTGAGCTGTGGTGGGCTCCACCCAGTTTGAACTTCTCGGCTGCTTTGTTTACCTACTCAAACCTCAGCACTGGCAGATGCTCCTCCCCTAGACTGGCTGCCACCTTGCAGTTCGATCTCAGACTGCTCCGTGGGCATGGGACACTGAGCCAGGCGCTGGATATGATCTCCTGGTGTGCTGTTTGCTAAGACAGTTGGAAAAGCACAGTATTAGGGTGAGAGTGTCCCAATTTTCCAGGTACTGTCTGTCACGGCTTCCCTTGGCTAGGAAAGGGAATTCCCAGACCCCTTGCCCTTCCCAGGTGAGGCAATGCCCCGATCTGCTTCAGCTCGCCCTCTGTGGGCTGCATCCACTGTCCAACCAGTCCCCTTGAGATGAACCATGTACTTTAGTTGGAAATGCAGAAATCACCCATCTTCTGTGTTGATCATGCTGGGAGCTGTAGACTGGAGCTGTTGCTATTCGGTCATCTTGTAATGCCTGCAGTTTATTTTTAATACCAACTTTCCAAATTTCAAGAACTCCCTATTTACATCAGCAAGATTCAATTGTAATCAAAGAGTTTTAGTATTAATATCTTGTGTCTGCTATGAAATTACAAAATCTATTTGACACTCAAGAACAAGATGTTACTGATTGTCCTCAGTCAGCTCCCCCTGAGGAGAACTAGTGGAGAATCCTGTCTCTACTGTCTCATGGAGTGGAGAAGAATGGGAAATAGAACAACAGGAATTTAAAAAGTGGGAAAATACCAATTTTACATATAACCAAATATTTTCTTTAAAATTTACCAAAAATTGCTAAGCCCTAAGATGTATTCAACATGTTATGCCAGAAATGATCAATTGTCTGGCTGTTTTGCTCAATAAATTTCAACAAATGTAGGCAAGGAAGGAGGATTCCATTCTCCTTTTCCTTTTGTCCCAATTTTTTACTCACAGAGTCCTTGAACATCCTCATTTTCCTGTTGCTTATGAGAGTGAAGGCTGTGTGAGGTGACAGGAACATAAACAGGGGTGCTGACCTGGCATACTGTTTCACACCTATACACTCAGCATGTTGGGAGGCCATGTCAGGTGAGTGGCTTGAGCCCATGGGGTTGACAACAGGCTGTGCAACATGGTGAAGTACCAATGCTATGAAAAATATAAAAATTAGCCATGCTTAGTGACATGAACCTGTCGTCCCAGACAGAGTCTTCAGAAGCATACTCTGACCTGATTCCTCCAACAGCCTCCTCTTCTGCAGTCTCAGAGACACTGCTGAGCTGCTCCCAAGACAAGCAGGGCATGTGAGCAGCTGGGACACCCCAGCAGAGAGATTTCTGTTCAGGGCTATACCACTGTGGGAGGAAGCTCTCTACTTTGCATGCAGTAATAAAACCCAACATCCTCAGCCTCCACCCTGCTGATTTCCAGTGTGAAATCAGTGCCTGACCCACTGCCACTGAACCTGTCTGGGACTCCAGAGGCCCGGTAGGAAACAAAATAGATCAGGAGCTGTGGAGACTGGCCTGGCTTCTGCAGGTACCAATACAAATAGGTGAATCCATGATCACTATCCATGAGGCTCTGACTAGACCTGCAGGAGATGGAGGCCGGCTCTCCAAGGGTGACAGGCAGGGAGAGTGGAATCTGGGTCATCCCAATGTTCTCACTGGATCCTGAAATAATAACAGAGAAGTGCATGGTTATATAGATCACTATGAGCAACTTTCATGATTTCCCTTAAGATTTTTATTTAGTTACATATTTTTTAAAATTTTGATTTATATCATTAAAAGTAGACTTTCTAAAATTAATCCAATATTTATTAGCCAGCAGGGAACCCTCTATTTTCAAGATCTTAATCAGAGCACTGGTCATTGTTCCTGGGAGGTGATTCATACTTATTCCTGACACAAAAATATGAATTCTGTTTTCTGGAGCATAGACCATGTGCCTGTACACATGGTTGAAATAAATATAGGAAGCTGTGGAGCCACCAGAACTCACCCTCTCTCCCTATTTTCCCACCTCATTTTAATCCTATCCTTACTAGGGACCCAGAGCATTAACAGCCCCAGGAGTTGAGCAGGGAGCCTCATTGTGAGAAGGTGACCTGTTGAGTCCTGATCAGTCAAGGTGAGGCTAGAGCTGAGCTTTTATCTCAGACTCGAAAGGGAAGAACCTCCCTAGGGTACAATATGCAAATCACCTGGTGGGTGCAGCAGTGTGGAAAAGGTTGATGGGGCAGGTGGAAGGTCTCTTCTGTGAATAATATGACATAAAATGTTTGTTGGAGTAAAACAAACATAGTTCAAATCAAGTTTGCCTGTGGTCAAGGGAAGAAGGCTCTGACTGTGAAAGTTGGGACCTTGGGCAGGGACACATTGTGTAGTGCATGCCATACTGAGAAAGCACAAGGACCCTGACAATGTGGAAATGTGTTTCTAGGATGCATCTCTGGGAGGTGAATGCCGTCCTGCATGGCTCCCTCCCAGTCCATCTAGAGAAGAAAACAGCCCCATTCCCACAAGCACTGATGGGCAGAGGGCCTGCAAATAAAAAGTGCTCCTAAGCCAGTTCAAGTGTTTCCTGGTATATGCTGTTTCCAGGATAAAGGCTCAAGATCTTGCAGTGCAAGTGTTAGAATCTCCCCTTCCCTGGGATCTGGAAAGTAGGCCCCAAAAGAAAGCTCTGTCCAAGGGCCTCACAGAGAGAATAGTGTGGGTCTTTACGTTTAGAACCAAGAGCCCAGCATAAGTAAGAGGAAAAGGCACAAGAATGTTATGCCTCAGACAGTGAATATAAAATTCCTAGTGACCAACTTTTCAATCTAGGATAATCCCATCATAATCATCTCACATATACAAGATTAACCAGCAGAATCGCATAGGTAAGAATTTCCTTGGTTAATGATACAGACCAATAAGAAATAACATTGCATTATGCTTTTCCTAGTGGTGCTTAGGAAAACTCTCCTCACACAGTCTCCCTAGTCATGTGGGATCAGGTCCTATCAGGGCTTCCAGGTTCTTGCCAACCCTGAGTGAGACCTGAATCACCCCCAGCCTAGATGTGGTGCAGCCACAGCCCTAAGTCTGCAGTTGAGAAGGAAATTTTCTATATGAGAAGAGCAAGGACTGCATCTACAGTTTCATGTCTTAGAGTTATCTGTACCTGAAATTGACATTTTTATGGTTTCATGTAAAGATGCTCACAGCTCAGGGATGTGAGTCTGCCCCACAGCTGATCATTACAAAGGGAAATAATCTTATGTTTCTTCATTTGTTAGTGATGTGCTTATTATTTAATTGAACATCTCCTGAATAATGGTGCTGACACCAAACACCATCACAAGGACAGTCACATTTCTGGAAAAAAACAAAAAAATTCCGGGAACAATTGAAAGATTAACTTGGTGTGCCATGTAATCTTGACCAATTTAACAGAAATTTATATTTAATTGCCCAAGAATGCAAACAAATTTAATTCTAGGTAAGATTCCAGAGGAAGGCTTGGTTTAAATATCTTCTGGGAAATCTATGAAAATACATCTTTTACAAGATTGGGAAAAATAATTGAATAGCAATGATATTGATCCTTAAATATTGAACTCCATTGCAATAATGTGGATTAAGGAGATCAAATTGTACTTAAGAAACTGGATTAGAATAAAGGCTCATATTATACTATTGCAATTTTCTTTACTATTTTGTCATTAAATTGAATAACTTTTGTGTATCTGACTTTTTCTTTTCTTATGTTATTAACCAATTCTAATCTGCTTCTAAGTTTTTAAAAAGTCAGACTCCTAATTAATGAAAATAGTGAAAAAAGAAAAGTCAGAGGCAGAAGAAGAAAAAGAAAACACAAAACACAATCAGCCTAACTAAAATACAATGAGATGGTGCATCTTATTGCAAGTTCTTAATAATTATTCTCAAAGAGTGTTAAATGAAGAATCAGTTCTATCTATTATCCAATATGGAAACTTGAATTGCAGGAAAGTGAATAACAGTAAAAAAAATTGTCGTGATTTCTTTTACTATAAGTCAATTCTTGAAAAGGTTATTTTTGCAAAGTATTTTTTAAGATGCTTGAATTTAAGATAGCCTTGCTATTTCCTGTGAAACTTATGCCAAGGTTTTGACAACAGCAGACAAAGCTGGTCACTCCACAGTGGACACAGATCAGAAGGTGACCGAACAACCTCCATTCGGATCTAGGTGTACAGCAGGCCTCTGCCTCTGTTTCTCTAACATGAACCATGGTCACTGGAATGAGGGAGGACTTATACAGGTGAGGTTTATTATTGCTGTGTCTCCTTTTCCTCATGCAGTTAGTTTGGGGTCCATAGAATTGGGAGCAACTGCATTATTCATAAGACTTGGGAAGAGAGTCTTAGAAGTGGAATTGTTTGTGTTCATGACCCTGGAGTCAGTGTTTGGGGTGGACACTGTGATCTGATTTGTAGGGGATTGGAAGGACTTGCGGGCTGAGCAAGGAAAAGAGATGGCCACAGGGGGCAGTCGCACACATGACTTTATTGGGTGAAGCTTTGACAGGTTTGCAGAGACAAGTGCATCCCAGCAGGAATCTATGCAGAGAATAAGGTACCAGGTTGCTTCTCAAAATGGATGGGTCACTGGACAAGGGGCTGTGTGTCTAGGGAACACCACACAGCAGCACAGTGGGGAGCTTCTGGTTTAAGGTTTTCATAACTGGGGTTTATCTTATTGCTGGCAGGTGTGGTTGAAATTTTCTGGACATGCAAAGTAAGTATTTTCTAGAAGATTAAAAACATTCTTCCTTGGGGTGTTTTTAAAATAATTGCATTTAAAATTTGAGTTTGAAACAGGCCATTAAGAAGTAAACACAGTTTTGAAATAAACAACATAGGGGCCAGGACACACAGGTTATCTTTAACTCATTTATACTGTTTCCAATTTTGTAGACTTTGTTCTACAGATGGTATTAGTCCAAATTGTCCAAACCAACACTACCATGGATGAAGTTGAGAAACACAGAGTCCTGTTCCCCTCCTGGGGCCCAATGAAGGTTCTTTTTGATTAAAGGGGAGTTTCTGTTTGGTTGAGAATTAAGACCAAGCCACCCACTGAGCATCCCTTGGTGAAGCTGCAGACCCTGTGACTGGATTCCTGGCTGCAAGGCATCTAGGGTTGAAGCTGTCTGCGTTATCTCACTAACTGTAAACTGTCACTCACTGGAGCATAGATTCACAGATAAATACTCTGGAACACAGCACAGGGAGTGAAGGCTCCGTGAATGTGTATCTTCTGCTTCTGAGAATCCATCTCTCCAGCACTGGAAAAAACAGGGTTGTTTATATGTTGCACCTTCAGACCCTGTTCCAGACCTGTCTAAGCTGAATCTGTTTCCAAATGTTTGAAGTATTGTTCTTTACTTTTTCTTGGAAAAAAAATGTCCTTTATAATATGGAGATAGGCAGACATTTAACAAAGACTTTTTATTGACCACCTGGGCCAGGGCCCATCTAGTCAATACACGATAATCTGTCCATTTCATAATCCTTAATTCTCATGTTCGATTAAATTCTGATGAGAAAGGAAAATGGGCTAAAAACTTCATCTTGAAGGAAACATTCATGTTTAATGCACAGAAACTGAAAATGAAGGCTGAGTTCTCCTTCCTCACCAGAGTTGGAAAAGCAGGAGGAAGAGGAGTAAAGCTGAGTCCCCATGTCCCCAAGGGCCTCCTGAGGCTGCTTCTGCTCTCAGAGGGTGGGGAAGGTGGATGAGTCAGCTTGCACTGCCACACCAAAAAAACTGGACCGGATGGCATAAACCACAGAATTTAGTTTTCACATTTCTGGTGCCTGAATATCCCAGATGGATGTCCAGCAGGGTTTGTTTTCTGGTAAAGGCCTTCTTCCTGGTTTGCAGATGCCAGCTTCTCACCATGTCTTCACACAGCCTTTCCATAGAGGGGAAAGTGGTTAGAGAGAAAGAAGAAAAAGGAGAGCTCTCTGGATATTGTAGAAACATAAATCCTGCTCGATCAGAGACCCTTCATTATGACCTCAATTGCATCTTAGAGGTCCTAATTTCTACAGTCACATTGAAAATTAGGGTTTCAACATGAATCTGAGGGCACAATTCAGTCCATAGCAGGTGGGACACAGCCAAGGCCATGCTTCCAGTCTCAGAGCATGGGACAGGTTCCACACAATTCAGCACACAGGTGGTTCCTCCCAGGTGCCCTGGTCACAGGGAAGATTTGACTCTAACTCTAGGGCTCCCTGTTGATAATTGGACACCAGCACTCCTACTTTCCCAGTGTTCCTAAGACCGTGATGTTTTCTTTTGTTTATTGTGGAGTGCGTTTGCCATCTTCAGGCAGGTCTTTGACATAGCAACTTACAGGACATTTGATTCTGTGATTGTGAAAATTAATTATTGATTAATTAATCATAAATAACAAATTAGACAACACACTGAATCAGAAAAAAAGGAGGGCTGAATTAAGAACTTAAAAGAAGACAGAGTGTCTTAAAAAGACATATTTCTTTCAAACAAGAACAGTTAGAGTCACAGATTTTTTTAACAAATGACTTTTTAGCAGCAATTATGAAATGGTAAATGACAACTTCAGATAGTCTAACATAAATATAAGTTTATGGTCAAAAGTATTTTTAAGAATCTTATAAACACATTTTCAGATTAAAACAAACAAACAATGAATGTGGGTTTATCACCAGATCCACTCAATGGAAAATGTCTCAAGTGTGTGATTGAGTCAAAAGTACATTTGTCACTGATGGAAAGCTCCAGGTTTTATTTGTTTCTATTTTTGTTTTTAGTCCTTAGAAGAAAGCAGCTTTCTCTCCACTCTGTTCCACCTCATGCTGCTGAGGATGACCATGGGGACAGTGACTGTGAGGAAGGAGGAAGGCTGTGTTCTCGGGGTGGTTGTACCTCTGGCCTACCTTTGTGACCTCATGGAGCAGAGCCACCCACACCACTAAGGCCACCTGCCTGCCTCTGCACTGTCATGGCAACAGACATAGAAATCTTGCACATTAAGTCCACCATGTTTTGAGGCTTCTTCACAATAAATTTGATTATGTTCTGATTCTCCTTGTATCTCTCCCCTTTCAATTTTTGGAATCACATATTTTTCACTATTTTGACTTGAGAATATAGGCCTTTGGGATATCAGCATTATGTAGGTTGTACATTTGTTTGCTTTACCTAAAAAATATATCTAACCACCTTGAATGGGTTTTGATTTTATCTCTTGTCTCACAGAAAAGCAGAAACTCAAGGTGAGTAGGTGCTGTGAATCACAGGAGGGCTAAAGGTGACTATGGCATTGCTTACCTCGTGCTCTTGCTACTTATATTTTATTTTCTTTCACTGCATTCTGTAATAACATTTAGGCTCAATGATGCATTAATTAGTATTTTTGAATAACATATTAAATGTCTTATGTTTCTTAATTTGTGGGCTCCGGTCTGATAAATATCTATATACATTTTGCCATGGAACTTTTAAACCTAACAGAAATGACACATTGGAATTTTAATTGTACTTACTACGGAATCCATTATCTTGAAATAAATTATCTCAAGTATCAGGATCTCATTCTATTGATTAATCAGTCTTTTGTGTCTCTACACTGTATTATCACATGTAACAGACATCACTCATTACTCGGATTCTTGTGAATTTATTTCGCAGAAAAATCAGATCATGGATGCAGATTAGTGGTAACACAAGTGGAATTCATGTTAGAAATGGCTGGTTTGGGGATAGTTTTCTACATGATAACACTTGGTCATGTTGGGAAATTGCTATCTTCCCACTTTCCAAACATTCTCTCTCCTTTACCACTCACACGAAACTGCCCTCTCTAATATTATGGTGGAGAAAGCACTATTGCTTTTTTAACAGACAGCATTTCTGTTAGGTTTAAAAGTTGCATGGCAAAATGTATACAGATATTTATCAGACCGTAGCCCTCAAATTAAAAAAGCATATAAATTTAGTACACTATTCTCAATGGAATCTATTAAGAGCATAATTTTTCTATACATTTACAACTAAAAAGAGAAGATTCAGATTCATTTTCAGGAATAAAATAGTGTCATGTAAAAATAATGCATTTTTTCATTTTTTAAATCATTTTCTTATGACCACATAGTACTAAATATTTCTTCTTTAAAATACTATGTCAGTAAAATACTTTTATAATTCTAAGAATTTGAGAAGGAAGTAAAAATCTCATGCAATTCTCCATTTTTCCTGTGGTACATTACGTAAACTTTTTGTTTTCTATCTGAATTATTTTGTTTATTTTCAAAGTCCACTTTTGGAATTGCAAGGACTCCATTTTCGGTCAGGAAAAGGTAACTGAGGCATGCCAAACTATTTTGGCATTATCATCTTATATTTGACATGGGTTTAAAAAATCTGTAAGTGGAAAAAAATCAAATATTTTATCTAATTATTCTTAGCCATACTCCCCTGAGGACAGCTGATGTACAAAGCTTTCTCCATCATAATACTAGGGAGAGCAGGCTCGTGTGAGTGGTAAAGGAGAGAGAAAGTTTGGAAAGTGGGAAGATAGCAATTTCCCAACATGGCCAAGTGTTATCATGTATAAAACTATCCCCAAACCAGTCGTTTCTAACATGTATTTCAATTGAGTTACAACTAACCTGCATCCATGATCTGATTGTTCTGCCAAATAAATGGACTCCACAATTGTGGACCAGACAGGGAGGGTGAGGATGAGCTTTCATTCACTCTCCCTTCATCAGAGCTGGTTGTTCTCAGAGCACATGGCCACCTGTGGCAGCTGATGGAGCCTTAACATGTGGGACTGAGGAGCAGCTGAGCCTCTTATGGGCCAGAGTCCTCATCAGCAAACTCTGCCCTGAATTCTCCAACAGCCTCCTCTTCTGCAGCCTGAGAAACTCTGCTGACCTGCTCCCCAGGCAAGCCGTGCATGTGAGCACCCCAGAAGGGAGGTTTTTGTTCGGGGTTGTACCATTGTGGGAGGAGACTGTACAGTTTGCATGCAACATCCTCAGCCCTCACCCAGCTAATTTTCAGTGTGAAATCAGTGCCTGATCCACTGCCACTGAACCTGTCTGGGACTCCAGAGGCCTGATTGGAAACCAAATAGATCAGGAGCTGTCAAGACTGGCCTGGCTTCTGCAGGTACCAAAAAAATAGGTTTTTCCATCACTGTAAACAAGGCTCTGACCAGACCTGCAGGAGATGGAGGCCGGCTCTCCAGGGATGATGAGCAGGGAGAGTGGTGTTTGGGTCATCATAATATCCTCACTGGACCCTGAAATAATATGAAAGAAGTGCAAGGTTATCTAGACACACCATGAGCAACTTTCGTGATTTCCCTTATGATATTTATTTACAGTTATGTATTTTTTTCCAGTTTTCATTTATATCATGAAAAGTAGACTTTTTTAAAAAATGAAAGCACTGTTTACTAGCCAGTAAGAAACTCTTTATTTTCTTTCTTTTTTTTTTTTTTTTTTTTGAGACAGAGTCTTGCTGTCGCCCAGGCTGGAGTGCAGTGGCGCGATCTCAGCTCACTGCAGGCTCCGACCCCCGGGGTTCATGCCATTCTCCTGCCTCAGCCTCCCGAAGTAGCTGGGACTACAGGCGCCCGCCACCTCGCCCGGCTAATTTTTTGTATTTTTTAGTAGAGACGGGGTTTCACTGTGTTGCCAGGATGGTCTCGATCTCCTGACCTTGTGATCCGCCCGCCTTGGCCTCCCAAAGTGCTAGGATTACAGGCGTGAGCCACCGTGCCCAGCCAAACTCTTTATTTTCAACATCTTAACCAGAGCACTGGTCATTGTTCCTTGGAAGAGGATCCTGATTACTCATAAGGCACTAATATGAATTTTCTTTCCTGGAGCATAGACCATGTGCCTCTAACACAGGGTTGAAATAAATATGGGAAGCTGTGGAGCCCCCAGATCTCAGCTTCCTACCCCATTTTCCCACCTCATTTTACTTCTATCCTTACCAGGGAGCCAGAGCATTAGCAGCTCCAGGAGCTGAGCAAGGAGCCTCTTTGTGAGAAGGTAAACTGAGGAGTCCTGATCAGTCAAGCCAAGGTTAGAGCTGAGTTTTTATCTCAGACTCACAAGGGAAGGTCCTCCCTAGGGGACAATATGCAAAATCTCTTGTCGGTGCAGTGGAGTGGAAAGAGCCAAGGGAAGGGTGAAGGGGCCTCTCTGGTGAGAAAATTTCCTTAAATGCCTTCTCTGTTTGGAGGGAAACCAACAGAAATGAAATCTATGCTGCATAAGTAGGATAAATTCCCTGTCCCTTTTGTCCCCTCTGTTAGATTTCTTGTTTCTTAGCACTTCCCAGGGGCATTTTTCACTTCTTAGTAAGGTTGAGATTCCATAAGTAATCGATAATTCTTCTTTCTTTGTTCGTATGTTTTAGTCCATAATTAGCTTTTTCAATTTTTTTTCTTGAGGTAATGCACATACCGAGTAAAGGGCTGAAATGTTAAATATGCAACTAAGTTTTATGTATGTTCTTCATCCCAATGAATCTCTAGAGTATTTCAAATTCTCCAGATTCATCCCTCTTGTACCTTCCCAGGCAACAACTGCTTTCCCATTCCCATCAAGGTAACTGGAATTGAGATATTCATCACAATAGCTTGTTTTTTCCTGGACTAGAGTTTCATATACATTGAAGGAAAAACCTGCTTTTCTTTTGTTTTTCCTTGCTTCTTGCTCTTTTCTTTGCTATTTATGAAATCTTCATTTATTTCTGTGCATTCAACTTACTATCTGCTCTCATTTCCTGTGATTCTGAAAAATTACCTCTTGAATATATATAGAGCATATCTACAAGAAATCTTTTCATTTTGTTCATAAATAAGTGTTTTTACTTTATTTTTGAAGCATATTTTCACTGGATAATGAATCCTTGGTTGAGTCCCCTCCACTCAGCATGTAAATATGTAATCTCACTGTCTTCTTGCCTCTATTGGTCCCATAAATAGTTAATTGAGGTTTTATTACAGTTTCCCTGGTATAATGAACCAGTTTTTTTTTGATACATTTGAGATTTTCTCTTTGTATGTGATTTAGAATTTGAACTATAATCTGTATAGTGATGCATGTCTTGATGTTTATCCTGGATAAGTTCCATTTTTTTGATCTTATAGACTAATGTATTTCATTACTCTTGACACATATGCAATATTTCTCAGGTCTCTCAGGTGTGCCATCTCCCAGAGTTGCTTTCTGTGTGGTTATTCTCTGCATTTCACTCTACTGTGTTGCTGTACATTCTCTATTTATGTTATGTCTTAGGCAATTTCCAGAGCAGCCTCAGGGTCAGGCTCTGGAGTGTGGGTGCACTTTAGTGACAGCAGCTCTGGGCCTGGGGCGGGGCTGGTCCACATGGAAGTGGCTCAGGGTCTGAGTTGCCAACACAGGATGAGGTCCTGGAGACTGGGTCTGGGATGATGCAGAGTTGGGGCTGGGAGGCAGCCCTGTCCCAGGCAGCACAACAGTGGCTACTGCTTGGGAGGATGTGGAGGGAAGGTATCACAACATCCTCCTCTCTGGGGTGATGTACATGTCCATGGCTTCAGGTATTTTTAGTGCCAAAAACCACTAGTGCTCACTTTGGAGCAGGCTGCTGTGATCTTCAATGAACACTAACAGACCTTCATCAGGAAAGTTGTAAAGTGGAGGCTGCCTGGGGGATACTGAAGTCCTCAGCTGCAAAGGCGGCAGGGTCCTCCACAGAGCAGGCCATGGGGACTGCAGTGGCCCTGCCTCCCTGCTAGTAACAATTGCTTCCTGCTTCTTTTCTCCTAGATGTCTCAAAACTCTCAGGTTTGCCATCTCCTAGAAATTCTTTCTGTATGGTTATTCTGGGCTTTTTTCCCCATTGTGTTTCTGCACTTCTTTAATTGGACCCTTGAGCTCTCCAAAGGCTATTTTCCTTTTTGGAGAGCTGTCTAATTGTAGATTTTGCTTTTTTGGGGTGTGTTTGTGTTCTTGGGAATGGGCATGTGAAGACTGGTATCTCCTACTCTGTCATCTTGCTAATATCACTCCCCCAGGGCATCATTTCGAGGGTACCCTAACACTATCATGGAATAATACTTGAGCATGTGGATCTGAGAATTAGAGGATTTAGCATGTGGGAGGGAAGTGAATTGCTTTGGTCACAGGGTGCACTGAAGCCTGTTGTATCCTCCAAGTTGCCTGTGAGAAGAGCTCCCGTTGTACAGTTCCTTCTAACAGCATGATTTTGATGCTCCTCCCATTAAACCTACTGCCTTACACTTCATTTCTGTTGACTCTTGGTGGGGTTCAGACAGTGGTAGAAGTAACACTATTTGCCTTCTGAGGCTATAAGGGGCCATTTAGGCTACATAACTTCTGTCTACTCCTCTCAGGAAAGTGTTGAGGAGACCAAGTCCCCGTATGAATAGGCAAAGAGCCCCAGCTGAGAACTCTATATCCAGTGTCAATCACCTTAGAGATGACACATTCCCTACCCACTCTCTGACTGTATTCTTTGAAAAGCCTGGCAGAAAACTTGGTGAGTCCAGGCTGCATCCAGAACCACAGAGATGATAGGCAGATGGTTGCAGTTTACATGTGTCACTAAGTTTCAGAGTAGTTTGTATTGTTTCCATCAGTAGTACTCAGAATATCAACTTATAGAAAGAACATGGAAGTAGAAAGTCAACTGTTGATAGTCAAATGAACATGAGTCCATTTTATATTTCTTACAGTTTTTTTTGCAACTTGTCTCTGTTTGACATAATGGTAAAATAAAAAGTTATAAAGAGGATGTGCAGCCGGGCGTGGTGGCTCACGCTTGTAATCCCAGCACTTTGGGAGGCTGAGGTGGGCGGATCACGAGGTCAGGAGATCGAGACCACGGTGAAACTCCGTCTCTACTAAAAATACAAAAAAAAAAATTTAGCCTGGTGTGGTGGCGGGCGCCTGTAGTCCCAGCTACTCGGGAGGCTGAGGCAGGAGAATGGCGTGAACCCGGGAGGCGGAGCTTGCAGTGAGCCGAGATCACGACACTGCACTCCAGCCTGGGCGACAGAGCGAGACTCCGTCTCAAAAAAAAAAAAAAAAAGAGGATGTGCAAATGTACAAAAGGTTATGGAGAAAGACTCAAGGAGACCCAATAAATGGAAAGTTACTTCATGTATATGTATTAGAAAACTTAATATTGTAAATATAAATCTCCCCAAGTTAATTCAATACAGTGACAATAAAAATCACTGTGAATTTTGTTGAAATTTAAAAGATTTTTCTAATTAGATGGACGAGCAAAGAGGCAAAAAACAGTGATGGTAATCTTACATGAGGAAAACAAGATGGAAGGATTAACACTTCTCACTATGAAACCCTATATTAAATAACCATACTGTGGCTGGGTGCAGTGATTCGCACCTGTAGTTGCTGCAGTTTGGGAGACTGAGGCGGGTGGATAGCTTGAGCTTAGGAGTTTGTGATCAGCCTTGGAACCATGGTGAAACCCCACTACTACAAAAAGTATAAAAAAATTAGCTGGGCACTGTCTTGCATGCCTGTGGTCTCAGCTACTTGAGAGGGTGAGGTCAGAGGATCACTTGAGCCTGGGAGGCAGAGGTTCCAGTGAGCTGAGATCACACCACTGCACTCCAGCTTGGGCAACAAAGCAAGACCTTGTGTCAAAAAATAATTAATTAAAAAATTTAAAAATTTTTGTTCCAGTGAAGGGTGAGAAAGATAACCCAGTGCAATGAATTAGAGAATCTGAAACAAACTCTGCATAAATATAGTCACTCAATTTACAATAAAAGTCATACAGCAATTGTCTCAAGGCACTTGTACTAAAAAAAATTAGACTGGGTAATTAATTAACAACACAAATTTATTTTCTCACAGTTATGGACACTGGGAAGTCCAGGGTCAAGGCACTGGCAATCTTGGTGTTTGGTGAGAGCTGCTCCTGCTCCCAAGATGGAACCTTATGGCTGAATTGTCACATGCTGAAGGTGGGAGGACCAAAGGGGTAACTTTATGTGAAGCCACTTTTATTAGGCATTAATTTTATTCATGAGTGCAGACCCCTCGTAACCTAATCACCCAAAAGGTCCAACTTCTAATACTGTTGCCCTGAAAACTCACGTTGAATGGGAACTTTGGAGGGGACACAAACAATCAGATCATAGCAGTGATTTAGTAGAAAAAAATATTATAACTCAATTATATTGGATCAATTAGATATCCATATTAAATCAAAATAAATCTTAACTGGTACATTTTATGTACACATGGATACAAATATTAATTCTTAATTAATCCTAACCTGAAATGTAAAAGTCAAAAATATGAAGCTTTTTAAAAATAGCATGAAAAGGTATTTCATGACTATACATGTAAAACAGATTTCATAAAGAAGATACACAAATCACTAAGCACAAAAAAAATTAATCAACTAGTTCTCCGCTGAAAACTCAAAAAGCCAGCATGGTTTCTTTCCTCCAAATGACTGCATCACCTCTCCATCAACAGTTCAGAACTGGGCTGAATATGAGCTGACTGAAATGACAGAAGTAGGAATAGGAATAAAGTGAATTCAGTTACAGGAGGATTTTGTAACCCAATTCAAGAAAGCTAAAAATAATAAAAAATCACTTCAGAATCAGACAAAATAGCCAGTATAGAGAAGCAAATAACCAGCATGATAGATCTGAAAAACACACTACAGGAATTTCATAAGACAATCACAAGTATTAACAGCACAATAGACCAAGTGGGGAAAAGAATCTCAGAGCTTGAGCACTGACTTTCTGAGATAAGATGGGCAGGTAGGAGGAGATAAAATATAATGAAAAGGAATTAACAAAATCCCCAAGAGATACTGGATTATGTAAAGAGACCCATTTTACGACTGATTGGTATACCTGAAAGAGATGAGGTAAATGGAACAAACTTGGAAAATGTATTTCAGGATATCATCTATGAGAACTTCCCCAACCTATCTAGAGAGGCCAACATTCAAATTCAGGAAATTTGGAGAAAATCAGTAAGATACTCCACAAGAAGATCATTCCCAAGACATAATCATCAGATTTTCCAAGGTGGGAATGAAAGAAAAAATGTTAAAGGCACCTGGAGAGAAAGGCCCTCTCACCTGCACAGAAAAGCCCATCCGAACAAGAGTGGATCTCTCAGCAGAAATCCTACAAACTGGAAGAGATTGTGGGTCAATATTCAACATTCTCAAAGAAAACAAATCCAACCCAGGATTTTATATCTGGCCAAACTAAGCTTCATAAGTGTGGAGAAATAAGGTCATTTTAAGACAAGCAAATGCTGAGGGAATACGTCACCACCAAACCTGCCTTGCAAGAGCTCCTGAAGGAAGCACTAAGTATGGAAAGGAAAGACCATTACCAGCCACGACAAAAACACACTGAAGTACTCAGACAAGTGACGCAATAAAGCAACCACATAAACAAGTCTGTGAAATAACCAGCTAACATCATGATGACAGGATCAAATCCACACATATTCATACTAACCTTAGATGCAAATAGGCTAAATGCTCCGATTAGAAGACATGGAGTGGAAACCTGGAAAAACAACTAAGCCTCTTTGGTATCCTGTTTTGAAGAGACTCATCTCATGTGCAATGACACACATATGCTCAAAACAAAGAGATGGAGAAAATCTACCAAAGAAATGGAAAACAGAAAAAAGCAGCGGTTTCAGTTTCTGACAAAACAGACTTTAAACAAACAAAGATCAAAAAAGACAAAGAAGTGCAAAATCTTCAGGCTTCAGGCAGCTGATGGTGACAGTAAAATCTGTCTCTGACCCATGACCACTGAACCCCTCTGGGATTCTAGTGGCCCTGCTGGATGCACCATAAATGAGAAGCCAGGGAGCCTTCCCAGGTTTCTGCTGATACAAGGCTAAGGAGCTTCCGATGTTCTGACTGCACCCACAGATGAGAGAGTCTCTTTCCCTGAAGACAAAGACAAGGAGTCAGGAAACTGCATCTACAGAACTTCTCTGGAGGTACCTGAGATTGGAATAAAACAGGAAAGTCACCATATAAACTGCATCAAGCACACCATCCTCATAGTACAGCCACAGTCACTGATCTACATTGAATTATAATTACTCTTCTTGCTCAGCACGGATGCCAGGTCAGAGGAACCAAGAAGGTTGAGAGAGTTTCAGTGCAGAGCCATCTCCTCTTCCTCTCACCTGGGAGCTAGAGTAACAGGAGGCAGAGAAGATGAGCTGGGGCTTCCATGAATCTTTCTGGGTCCTAATTGAGTAGCTCTTCCCCTGAGGTCTGACCCAAGCATTGATATGGGCTCCGGAGAGCAGCGTGGCTGGGAGGAACATGCAAAGAAGCATGGGAAGGTGCTGAGCTTCCAGCTGCAGAGACCACCTGCCTCTCTTTTCATTGAGAAGCCCCTGCCCAGGTGGTCAGGTCAGAAAGGCTACTGACTTAGCATGGGGTAGACCTTCTCCCCTCTGGACACACAATTTAATCCCTGTCCTCCTACCTCACCAATTACCTAGGCTCAGACAGATGGTGTTTAGTACAAACCTCTTGGGAGAAAAAAATCAAAATCTGGTTTCTTTTTCTCTCTCTTCCCTCAACATGCCCATTCATCTTCCTTGCTGCATGATTGTACCTGGCTGAAGTCATTGATCAGAAATTCATCTTCTATACACACTTTTCCTTCGCAGCTTAGACATCTTTTCTATGAGCCCTGAAAATGTTCCATTCTTTGGAAGAACTAGTAAAGGACATCACTTTGTTAGGCCAAGCACTGTGGGTGCATGAGTGACCACAGCTGCAAAGATAAGCAGACTCCAGACTCAGACTCATCACTGTGTGATTCCACTCCCTGCACACAGACGATGGTGCGTCCAGCTGGCCAGGAAAAATGGGGGTGGTATCTTCTCTTCTCTAGAGCACTCCATTATGCACAACACATCCATTCACCCACATTCAGACTCTTCCCTTTAACAGTTTTGAAAACCTCTGTTCACACCACTGATAGAAACAAGAATCTCATCTGGTGTTTTCTTGTTTTCCTCAGAATTGTGAACGAGTAGTGGTGAGTGAGGTTCCCCTGAACAGGCTGAGAAGCTCTTTGAATTACATTCCATTTAAAATTATTAATAACAATAGTGAAAATCTGTTTTCTTTCTCATGTATATATCTAAGTAATGTATTCAGTTTTCTTTCTTTGCCAACAAACCTAAAATATCAATTATCTGACTCCTGATATAATCTGATAAGTTTTGTCTTTTAAATGGAAAGTCAATAAATTTACTACTGTTATAACTTATGTAGTACATATTATATGTCATTACATATTAGTATAATATAATCAATTAAATATGATAGTATATTATTATTATATGTTTTCAGGAAATGCAACCTAAAATATCACTTGAGACAAAGTATGTAAGTTCTGAGAATTGTAATTTTCCTTATTTCCTAAAGACTGGGTATGAAAAAGGAATAAAAAAAGGAAAAGGGAACACTGTTCATATAACAAGCAGTTTAATCCACTCTTTACAATCCTCCCAGACTTCTAGACATGCAGACTCCTGGGAAGAGTGGTCCCCGCTGAGCACCTACTGTTTGCCAGGTACTCCCAATACACTGGGGTGCAGCAATGCAAATAATAGACAATGGTCTCAATTGCCAGGTACAACCATTACACTGGGATGCAGCAATGCAAATAATAGACAATGGCCCCCGGTCCCATGAAGCTCAAATTCCACTAGAGGGAGTCAGCCTATCAAGTGTAAAATCATAAGTAAATAAATTATATCATAAGTCAGAAAGTGAAAAGTGCTTCTGACAAAAGCATGGAGTAGGGTGTCCTATGAACACATACAGAGGGATCATTAAGATGGGAAGCACAGGGTTGGCTTTGGGAGTGAGGGAAGGAACCAAGGGTCTGGGGAAAAGCATCACCCCTGAGGCAGCAGTGAGAGTAAAGCTCCAAGGGCGGGGCAGTGTGAGGCTTGTTTAGGGCAGAACCAGGAAACCTGAGAGCAGGGAGCCCAGTGAGTCAGAGGTCAGAGCCATGAAAGGGTTTTTATAATTAACAGGGAGGATTCAGGGAAAATGGGGCCAGGAAGGCATTGGAAGGAATTGGCTTTTTACTGTGATCATTCTCTTTGGCTAGGTCTCTTTGGAATAGGACCATTGCTGCTCAAGTGTAAGCAGGTGCCTTAGAAAATCAGGCAGGTTCTCTAGGCAGAGAGCATCAGCAGCCCCAAACCTGGGCTTCCCAGACATGTCTGAGGACCACATGATTGGCAATTATACCTTCTGAAGTGGCAGATACACTCTGGATTCATGGCGAGATCCAGAGAATCCCTTTTTTTTGCATTTGCATCTGCATCTTTATTCTCGTGTCACCAAGACTTTTAAAGACTGTAGTTTGGACCCTCATTCCTGTTTTTAGAAAAAAAATTCTACTTGGAATTCCAAGAGTGGTGTCTCCTTTATGATATTAATTCCAACTCACACCATAACTCAGACTTCATAGGTGTAATCATCTCTGTTCTTAATGCAACCAGGAGAGGGTTTGCCATGTCTGTGCCACTGGGGATGAGGAGATGGAAAGAGAGTTAAGGAACAGAGGAGGCTTCATGGCACTTCCTACAGAAACTTCAAAGTGTGGATGCAATTTGGGAGATGTTCTCTGCAGATAGAGGCACCAGGAGGAGCACCTAGGGCAGTGCAGACACACATTTGTTATGGCTTGTAACACTGTGTATGGGGTAGTATAATCCTGTAGACAGTAATAAGTTGCAACATCTTCAGGCTGCAGGCTGCTGATGGTGAGAGTGTAATCTGTCCCAGATCCACTGCCACTGAAACGAGATGGGACCCCTGTCTGCAAACTGGATGCAGCATAGATCAGGAGCATAGGGGCTTGCCCTGGTTTCTGCTGATACCAGGCTAACTCATTGCTAATGCCCTGACTTGCCCGGCAAGTGATGGTGACTCTGTCTCCTACAGACACAGACAGGGAGGATGGAGACTGGGTCATCTGGATGTCACATCTGGCACCTGAGGTTGGAAACATAAAAACAAACATCCACACAATCAATCATGTTATAAGAAGCCCTACCTGAAAATCCAGCCAGTACTGAATACACTGGCCAAGTAAATTCCTAGTGTTCTCCTTCCTTATCTCAGAGCCAGAGCAGCAGGAGCCCCAGGAGCTGAGAGGGGACCCTCATGTCCATGCTGTGTCCTGACTGAGACTGACTCCTGCACAGGGTGCGACCAGCCTATAAAAAAATCTTCAGGGTTGGGAGGGGGCTGTGCTCTGGGACATGCAAATCAGCAGGGGATGGGGCCCACTGGGCACAGCTGCAGGGCTGGCTCATCTCAGTAACTCAGCACAAGGACAGTGTCCCCAGGGTCTCAGGTCGGACCAGGGCAACACAGATTTGTCTTTAATCTGTTTCTTGCTGGGGCTCAATTTGAAACAAAGAATATTTTTTGATAATTGTCAAAATTTGAAATACTGCTGAGTACTTGAGGGAGTAATGTATTCCATTGGTGTATGGGGATTATTTGGGAGAATATTCTTCTCTGTAGGAAACTCAAGGTAAAGTTTTTAGAGGGTTGAATCAGCAGGTCTTCAAAATACTCTGAAAGGGAGTGGTGTACTTTGTGGTATAGTTACATTTCTGTGAGTGTGTAATTGTTCCTTCTTAAAAAAAGGAAAAATATCAAGATAATGCTAAATATATTTGTAAGTGTTCTATAATAAACTTAAACCATTCTTATCATCAGTATAAGGTCAAGCAATTCACTCTAGGTGCACAAAGATGGTGCTATAAGTCCTCAAGGTGTGTATCACTTACAGTTCCACATTTATGCAAACTTATAGGCCTCAATAATGCTCAGAGATTATATGAGCTGCATCTTATTTTTGCTTTGGGGATCTCTATATTATATCTCCTTTTCCATCCATCATTGGGTATTTTCCCCAGGGTTCATCAGCAGAAAGGGCTGACTAGTGATGCCGGATCTGATTACTTCAAAAAAAAGTTACTTGTTTCTTCCTCCAGTTATAGGAGCATGGATTAAGATAAACTTGAAATTATCTGAGGATCAATTGTCTCTAAAGTAAGAAGACCAATATTATACCCACTGAGTAACACTCTGAGCTGCACTGCCCACCAGCATGTCCCTGGGGGCTCTGTAGCCTGGATTTCTGGAGAGCACATAAAGGAGAGAACTTGGGAAAGATCAGGACAGTGAACCCTCTCCCCTAGTGAGGGCAGCTGCTGCTCAGTTCATGTCCCTGCCTTGCACTATGAATGCCACTTTCCTCTTTCACTGTTTAGCAGTAAGTGGGGACATTCTGACCAAGATGCCGGCCTCCTGTCTGACATCCAGGACAGAGTCTCCATCTCCTATCAAGCAAATGCCCATGTATATGGAGTAATCACTTGGATTTGGATAAAACTGAACACAGATTTGGACTCATTATATCTCACATCATCTCAGCCTGGTTCAGCAGCAGAGGAAGTGGATCCACCTACATCAGCATCAGTGGCCTGCAGCCTGGGGTTCTGGGGAGTATTACTGATTCCTGAGTAGAAGTGGCCAAATCACTCTGGTGTAGCATCCGCACACACCATCCTGCTGCCCATTCAGGGGCCTGAATTTTAAGGAAACTTGCTTGTGTAGGGTGAAATGTCAAAGTTTGATTTTGCCCTCTAAAGGTTTGCTTAAAATGAATGGACAAAAACAAATCATAGGAGAAAAAGGCAAACAAATTTATTTAACATGCAGAGGAAAAATCACAGGAGAGTGATTATCCAGATAACCTAGTGAGGTCCAGGTGCTTATACATCCTTTATGGTGCAGAGGGAGGAGGGGACTGTAACCAACTTAGGGAGAGTAAATGATGTAAAATAAAATAAATGGATACGCAAAAGAATAAGTAATAGCCTGACTGGATGAAGTCACTTCCAATCCCTTTTGAATTTGACTCCTAGTGCATGTTAATATTCCCTGATAGATCCACATTCCCAGGGAGGGTTTTCATGACAGTTGGCTTCCTTCTGGAGTAACTGATGTGGGAAAAGAGCCTTTGTCCAATTGATGTTTTCTAAATGCTTTCAGTTTGAAATAAACACCACACAAATGCAGCATATCCTGAGATGTTATTTCCCAGATCCCTTCTCTTGCAACTGACTTGCCAGGAAACACCATTCCAGAGGGATGCAACTCCAGGTGGAAAGTACAGGTGCTTTTTTCTGGATGGATGCATCAGTCCATGTCTGCATCCAGGCCTTTTTCTTTCACTATGCTTCTGCTGATTCCCCATTCCCATCTCTGCCCCTCACTGCTCTCTCTGAGAAAGGCAGCCCTGCCTGCACACATGGCAGACCACAGGGCTTGGAATGAGCCTTCCCTCATCACTGTGTCCCCTCGAATCTATCTGCTGTTACCTTAATCCCCAAGGCAACGGAATTGAGAGACAGGGGCTAATGGGAAGTGTTTAATCATGAGGGCTCTGCCCTTATGAATAGATATAAGCCACTATAAGCAGTGCTTATGTTAGGAAAATAAACTGGATTTAGATCATTCAGTGCAGTATAACCAATTATCCACACTGAGTTTGCAGCAGGAAAAAGAAAGGCATTTATTTGCAGGGCATCAAGCAAGGAGGACCGGCAGCTAATGCCTAAGTCCTGACCTGCCTGATGGCTTACAGATAAGGGTTTTTAAAAGCAGAAATACACTTCAGGGAATCAGAAGTTACAGGCAAAATTATAAATCATTACGTAGAGGTTACACGTTGCTTTTAGTCTAAGAGGACAGGATATCATGAAGCAGTGGGATACCTTGCAAGACATCAGTAGATCCAAAGATTTTCTGATGTGCAATTGGTTTAGAGGAGAAGCTTTGTTTAAAAATTTGCAGTCAGCATAAAATAATATTCGCTCTGGCCCATGGATGTGACTTGCTTAAGGCCCTTCAGGTAGAAATTTAAAACAAAGAACCAGGGTCAGATTTCAGTCCCCAGTTCCCACTTATTTGAGATCTGTGTGCTGGTAGATCCATTTGGTGGGGTTCTTTGTTTCTGAAAAACAACTTGGAGACATATGCTAAGATTCATTCTTTAGTTTGTATAGGGAAAGCAAACATCTCATGATTTTATCTTCTTTGGCTATTTTTTTAGGCTACAACTACCTCCTTGTTTCTCATGTTAGTTTTTTATTTCTCAAGGCCAGCTAGGTGCCTGGAATTTCCTTCGAAGGGACCCAAGACTGTCCTTTACTTCCATGCTTCGGGAAGATTCAGTTGCCCCTAAGAAGGGATCACTGGTCTGTCTCACTTGTGGAAGTGGGCGCTCTCTCTCTCTCTCTCTCTCCCTCTCTTTCTCTCTGTCTCTTTCTCTTCTGCTCCTCTGCCATTCATTCCAGGCCATGGCCTTCCTTCCCTTTGAAGGACGCCCTGCTCAAAATTCCATCTTGAAAGCACAGATATTTATGCTAAACTGCCAGTTCCTTGATCTTTGACACTTCCTCCAGAAATGTGAAAAAAAAGGTTCCTCTTTTTTATTAAGTACTCAGTCTCAGGCATTCTGTTATAGTACAAAACAGATTAAGACAGACAGCCCTCAGTGGGTAATGACAAGAGGAGGTGTATACATACCCCAATTCCCTCCCCTCTCAGGTGAAATAGTTCAGAGGCATTTCCCCCATATTTCCACATGGAGTTCATCTTCAGTCACCCTAAGAGTTAGGTGGCTTGTTGAGGTGAATTTTACTATCCATCTCTGGTCCCTGCCTCACTTTTCACCTTCCCTCCCAATGTAAATATGCTGCCTGCACAGAAATCCTTCTTGCTGGTGGACACAACCCAAGACAGTGAACAAATTCCAACTCTTGAGAGGGCTGTATCTCTTGTGTGAATCCTTGTTACTTCTCCCTTTTTGATGAGTAAAAAGAACAGGAAGCACTTAATTCCCTTTTGCCAATCTATCTTGGATTTAATTTATACAAAGAAAACATAGGCAATACAATTCAGGACATAGGCATGGGCAAAGACTTCATGACTAAAACACCAAAAGCAATTGCAACAAAAGCCAAAATTGACAAATGGAATCTAAGTAAACTAAAGAGCTTCTGCTCAGCAAAACGAACTATCATCAAAGTGAACAGGCAACCTGGAAAATAGGAGAAAATTTTTTCAATCTATCCATCTGACAAAGGTCTAATATGCAGAATCTACAATGAACTGAAACAAATTTACAAGAAAAAACAAACAAGCCCATCAAAAAGTGGGCAAAGGATATGAACAGACACTTCTCAAAAGAAGACATTTATTTGGCCAACAAATATATGAAAACAATCTCATCATCACTGGCCATTAGAGAAATGCAAATCAAAATCACAATGAGATACCATCTCACACCACTTAGAATGGCAATCATTAAAAAGTCTGCGAACAACAGATGCTGGTGAGTATGTGGAGAAATAGGAATGCTTTTACACTGTTGGAGGGAGTGTAAATTAGTTCAGCCATTGTGGAAGACAGTGTGTTGATTCCTCAAGGGTCTGCAACCAGAAATACCATTTAACCCAGTAATCCAGTTACTGGGTATATAACAAAAGGATTATAAATTATTCTACTATAAAGACATATGCACACTTATCATTATTGCAGCACTGTTTACAATAGCAAAGACTTTGAACCAACCCAAGTGCCCATCAATTATAGACTGGATAAAGAAAATGTGGCACTTACACACCATGGAATACGATGCAGTCATAAAAAAGAATGAGTTCTTGTCCTTTGCAGGGACATGGATGAAGCTGGAAACCATCATCCTCAGCAAAGTAACACAGGAACGGAAAACCAAACACTGCATGTTCTCACTCATAAGTGGGAGTTGAACAATGAGAACACATGGACACATGGAGGGGAACATCACCCAGTGGGGACTGTTGTAGGGCAGGGGGCAAGGAGAGGGAGATCTTTAGGAGAAATACCTAATGCATGCAGGGTTTAAAACCTAGTTGACAAGTTGATAGGTGCAGCAAACCACCATGGCACATGTATACCCAAGGAACAAACCTGCACATTCAGCATACATATCCCAGAACTTAAAGTAAACAAACAGACAAACGAAATGCAGTAATTCCTTTCTTCTGACTCACAAAATAAAGCTAAAAATTGATACGTACCATGAAGACCACAGTAGAGACAATGAAGTAAATTTCCCCCACTCTTAAAAGCCACAGGTCAGAGGATCCCCAAGTCACAAATTATTTCTAACTCTCTTGCCTCATAAATCAGTCCTGCGAGTTTTCATTCAGCTTTAGGATTGGACAGTTGTGGGGATGATAAGAGTTATTTTAGGGACAAATATGGCCCCCCACCCCAAAGATATTCATGTCCTAATATCTGAAATCCAGGAATGTTACTTTATATGTCAAGGAACTTGGCAGATGTGATTAATTTAAGAAATTTGAGGTCAGGAGAGTGTCCTGGATTATCTAGGTCAGACCAATGTAATCACAAGGGTTCTTATAATAGGGAGTGCAAGAGAGTCACAGTCAGAGAGGAGGCAGAACAATGGAGAGGGATGCTGGGGGGAGAAAGGATGGCACCATGAAGCTGGAAATGTGAGGGCATCTTGAACACAAAAGTATAGTATCTGATTCTCTCCCTTGGAGCCCCCAGAGAGAATACAGCCCTACTCACTCTGTGATTTTAGTTCAGCAAGACTTCTGACCTCCAGAACAGTACAATAATACATTTGTGTTGTGTGAAGCCCATGAGGTCATATTTATTTGTTCCAACAATAATAGGATACTAATGTAAGAGAAAGACATGTCTTTTTTCTCCTGAGTGCCTGGGTGGTCTCTGTTCTCCCAAGAAAAGAGAACCTTGTCATCATTTGCTGTCAATTATCACAAGAGACAGAACACATCCCATTGTGGGCTGGGAGGGAGGCAGGGGCATAGCACCAGAATGCTCCTAAGAATTTTCCTAAAATGTCTTGGGTCAGATCCCTTGAATGGCTCTTGAACAAGCTGGGTATCTGAGAGCCTAGTTGTGAGCTCTCACAGCACGTGAGAGGAGAGGGAATTATAGGGTTTTTATGTATGTATATATATTAGGAAGGCAAATTAGACTTGCAGAACACATTCTGAGAGGGACAGACTGAGCCAGAGAGATTGGAAGAGAAACAGGAGATGTAGAAAGGGTCAGAGAAAAGAAAGAAGTGTTCTTTCTCACAAGTCCAAAATAAAATCATTCACAGTTGGTAAAGGCGTTGACAGACTTGTGTTTTTTAGAGGAAACTGCAGATGGGGATTGTTTATGATTAAGGTCAGCATGGTGTGAGGCAGAGGCAGCAGGGAGCTGTGGAGTCCACACTGTCCCTACAGTGTCTTCTCCCTTATTACAGCCTGTGGGCTTAACTATGAGATGAAAACGGCTACATGAAAGGAATATAATAAGGGCAGGCAGACTTGGGTGACATCCCAGCCACGCACTTGCTGATCATGTGACTTTGGGCACCCCACCCAGGAGGTCTGGTAATTGGTTTCCTTCCCTGTGAACTAGAGAACTATGCATATCATGGGGTGCCCTGAGGATTTAACCAGATGATGTACCTTGAAGTATATGTGTGCGAATGCGTGGAGATAAATATACATACATATGCATATACATATATGTATATATATTTATCAGATAAATATGTATATGTATGTATATATATTAACCTGATAAATGTATCTAAGCTTATATATGTGTATATATGTATGAATATTTTATATATATATATTTATATACATGCATGAAGCTTAGAGCCACTGCAGTCCTGTAGAGACCATGAGGCATTGAGCCAAGGCAGAAAATCCAATGTGGCCAAGGTGACAAAGCAGAAATGTGGACAGAATTGGGGCCTTTCTCCTGTCACCAAGCTGCTGTACCAACCCTAAATACTTCTTCCGAATTCCATATATATATATATATATATATATATATATATATATATATATCCAGTCCCCTTTTTATGCATGCTTGAATATCTTAGAATAAAGAGAGTATGTAAGATATTAGTAGCCAAATATCGTTTTCAAATCAAATTTTAAAATATTTATTCTGCAACTACTAAGGGTTTCACTAAAGGCAATGAGGTTTCCTATACATTATTTTTACCATAAAAATTTCCACCTACCTTGTTATGTGTGGCATTAGAAAGATAATCAAAATGACAGTTGACTATAACACTTTTAGTCTGGCTTGTCCTTAAGCCCCATTTGTGTTACTCTTTGGCTCCAAAGGCTGTGGCCACCAGTCTGAGTTCTATGTCCTTTCTTCCCCCATGCACAGCGTTTCCCAAGACACACTCTGGCCTCCTCCATGCTGAGAATCCAGACCCAAACTCCAACTACTCTGTTTTGAATCCGGCACTAACTGCCTGGAAGCCTTTCTTTGTAATCCCTTCAAATGCAACCCCTGATAGAAAAGTGACTGGAACAGTCAGAATCTTCATTTCAAAAACACTGGAAAAAGAGGGGAATCCTGTAAACCTTATGGTGGTGTTGAGGAGATGCATAGAATCTCCAGATTTTATGTCTTCTCCAAGTGTTCTTGTCTCTTTCTTGACCACAATTCTAATTTCATGACCTTAATGGAAGGAGGAACTAAGGACAACAAGGGGATGTTCATGCTTAAGATATAAAAAGAGAAATAAAGACAAGAAGAGAGCAGAATTTATAAACTCTGTAACTTTGTTGTGGTTTCCCTAGCCGTGGACACAGAAGCACCAAGATGTCAGGGGAGGACATCACTTATTCTTGTTCCTGCTCTTCCTGCCTCTGACATCCACAGAGGTCTACTCACTTATGTTTTTCAGGAGAAACTCGCCTGCTGAAGCAGTGAGGTGCCCTGAACCCTAGGTGACCATGCCTATTATGAGAATTCCCTGGAGGAGCTATTACACCTTAAGTGTTTTTCTGTTGATGATGAAGCCCTTTGGAACCACTGTATGTCATGAGGAATCTCCTCTGACCCTTGGCTCATGGGTGCAAGCATCCTTTATATTCGGAGCAATTTTTATCTCCATTGCTCTTATACAGAATGTAAAGGATTGGTGCAAACAAAGGAGCTTTTGAAAAGAAAAACACTCAGCTAGTCAAAGAAACTACCACTAGGTGGTCAAGCTATAGCTTGGTTTTATACGTTTTAGGGAAACATAAGACATCAATCAGTACATGTAACATGTACTTTGGTTCAGTCTGGAAAGGTGGGACAACTTGAAGCTTGAGGGCAGAGTTGGGTCTTCCAGGTCATAGCTGCATTCAAAGATTTTCTGACTGGCAATGGTTGAAATAATTATTATCTAAAGACCTGGAATCAGTAGAAGGGAATGTTTGGGTAAGATAAGCGGTTATGGAGACCAAGATTCTTATTATGCAGATGAAGCTTCTAGGTAGCAGGTGTCAGAATAGATTGTAAATGTTTCTTATTAGACTTAAGTGCCAGACTCTTTTTTTTTTTTTTAGACAGTCTCGCTCTGTTGCCCAGACTGGAGTGCAGTGGTCTGATCTCAGCTCACTGCGAGCTCTGCCTCCAGATTTCACGCCATTCTCCTGCCTCAGCCTCCCCAGTAGCTGGGACTACAGGTGCCCACCACCACGGCCAGCTAATTTTTTTGTATTTTTTTAGTAGAGTCAGGGTTTCACCCTGTTAGCCAGGATGGTCTTGATCTCCTGACCTCGTGATCCGCCCGCCTCAGCCTTCCAAAGTGCTGGGATTACAGGCGTGAGCCACCGCACCCAGCCAAAAAGTGCCAGACTCTTAATTATCCCCTGGGTCAAGGAAAAGACTTGGAAAGGGAAGGGGATTCTTTACAGAATGTAGATTTCTTTTTCCCTACAAGAGACAGCTTTACTGTGCTATTTCAAAATATGTTAAAGAAATACATTTTAGGGTAAAATACTTCCATTTCTTTCAGGACCTGCTGTCATGTGATTCTATACTAAAATCAGGTTGGAATTTGGTGTCTTATTGCTACAAATTGTTCGTTTTGTTCATCTTAAGATCTGTTTTAGCTGGGAGTGGTGGCTCATGCCTGTAATCTTAACACTTTGGGATGCTGAGGTGTGAGGATTGCTTGAGCTCAGTTTGAGACCAGCCTGGGCAGCACAGTGAGACCCTATTTCTAAAAAAAAGATTAAGAACAAAAATCTGTTTTAATGTTAATGCTCGTCAGTTGTGCCTGAATTTCAAAGGGAAGATGGTATAATGAGGCATATCCAACTCCCCTTTCCCATCATGACCTGCGTTTGATTTTCAGGTTTTCTTTGGAGCATGGCTGGCTGAGAGTAGAGGTTCATCTGTCAGTTAGGAGGCATCGAATTTTGTTTTTGGTTTACAATGTATATAGGGTAAAATGTTAATCAGTATGCAGGTGTCTCAGGATCTGGAGAGAAATGATTGATTTTCTCCTGCGTTTGTGCTTCATGAGATAGGTAAGAAGATTACAGTCAGTGCATGTTAGTGAAATGTTTGGCAAATTCCAGCCTTGCAAGTGAGAGTTCATCTTTAATTCATAGGCCTAGATTCTTTTACCTGTGAGTTCAACTTGCAGCCATCTTGAGCTGCTTTTAAAATTCTTTCAGATTTTCTTTTTCTGACAACTTTAGGTAATTGTAATTCTGAATGGATAAATGGAAGATGAACATTTGCTTATTCTCTACTTTGCTGTCAGAGTTCACCCTCCCTCTCCTCTTGTAATTGTCCCAGTATGGTAACATTTTAGTTAGGTTTTGAGATGGTGTCTTGCTCTTGTCACCCATGCTGGAGTGCAATGGTATGATCTCGGCTCATTGCAACTTCCACCTCCTGGGTTCAAGTGATTCTCCTGCCTCAGCCTCCTGAATAGGAGGAGGCTGACTGTAATCTTCTTACCTATCTCCTGGCTTATTTTTTTTTTTTTTGTATTTTTAGTAGAGATAGGTTTCACTGTGTTGGCCATGACATTTTGGATGTCTGAATATTATACATATATGTCAAGCTATGAGTAGAACTTTTTTTTTTTTTGAGACAGTGTCACACTCCGTCACCCATGCTGGAGTGCAGTGGTGCCATCTCGGTTCACTGTGGCCTTGACCCCTTGGCCTCTAGCCATCCTTCCACCTCAGCCTCCTGAGTAGCTGGAATACAAATGTGTGCCTGCACAGCCAGCTAAGAAAATATCTTTATGTGGCTTTTCCTCAGTCAATCATTTGACTCTGTAGAACACTATGTTAAATACTTAAGATTTTGAAAGCATTTCTCTGTTGTCTTCTGTTTTTTAATTTGCTGTTGAGGATTTCTGATTTCTGATGCTTTGTATGAATCTATTTTTAATTCTCTAAGGACTCACATACCCTTTTTATCATGTTTTTCTCCAGCATTCTGAAACACCATGATGTGTGTCTTGTGTGGATCATTTTCATCAGTGTGCAGACTTGCTGGACAGCTCATGCATATTCACATCTGCAATTTTGGAATATTTTCCTATTATTTATTTCATTTTTTTCCTCTGTTTTTTCTGTTCATCTTTCAGGGACGCTTCTTGTGACTTTGGTGCTTGTGGACTGTCTTATTTTGTCCTTCTGCTTCATTTTTAGATTTGTCTTTTTCTCACCTTTTATTGAGCTTTCTTTGTTCTCACATGTTCAGTTTCTAATAGCTCTTGTTTGTTTTCTGAAATTTTTTTAGTAGGATCTTGTTGTTTTATGGTTCTTCTTTTTTTTTCAATTTCTTCTCTGAGATGTTAATGATTTTTTGTTTGAGGACTTCTTTTTGTACAAGTTTCCTCAGTTTTTTTTTCAGTTCATAGGAGGTACACTTCCAGTAACATTCACTCCTTTTAAGTGTAATTTTTAGTTTTGACAAGCACAGTCATGTAACAACCACATAATGAAATATTGTTGAATTGTTTGGTCTTTTAAATTATGTCTGTTCCTATCTGCTCTTTTTTGTTTTTGGTTTCATTTTTTTTAGACGGAGTCTCACTCTGTCACCAGGATGGAGTGCTGTAGCTTGATTTGGGCTCACTGCAACCTCCGCCTCCTGGTTCAAGTGATTCTCCTGTCTCAGCCTCCAAGTAGCTGGATTACAGCATCTGCCACCAACCTGGCTAATTTTTTTGTATTTTTAGGAGAGACAGGGTTTCACCATGTTGGCCAGGCTGGTCTTGAACTCCCGCCTCAAGTGATCTGCCCAACTTGGCCTCCAAGTGCTGGGATTACAGATGTGAGCCACTGTGCCCAGCCCTTGTCTGCTCCTTTGAAGAGTGCTGGGCTGCTACCTGATTGTCAGCTAGCTTTCAGGATGAGGATTGTCCATCAGGCCATTACATTGGGGAACTCCTGAGGTCAGATCACTTGTCTTTCCCTGGGTGGTCAGATGTCCTAGAGAAGGCTGCCCAGTTTCTTTTGGGAGGTGTATGCATGGCTATGCATGGCCTGGGAGTTTTAAATTAGACTTTCAACCAATCTTCTCTTTTTTTTTTACTCCTACTGTAACCACAATAGGTTCATCATTAATGCACACAGCAAGTCAATATGCAGACACTGGATTGTAGCAAAGAAAGATTTAATCATAGGGCCACCAATCAAGGATACAGAACAAATCCTCAAATTCTTCTCCCTGAGTAGTTGGGGGCTAGGGATTTTAGGGGTTTTGGAATGGGTTGAAGTGTGGAGATGATTGATTGGTGAAAGAGTGCAAGTGAAGTCAAGGGACAGGAGATGAAGAAACAGTATTTTCATGCTGATTTTGTTCCTCTTCGGGGGAAGGGAGGTTTCAAACTGGTTGATGTCAGCTATTGAGCTGGAATTCAGGATCTGAAAAAATCATAAGCAATTCTTAAACAAAAGCCTTATGATTCCGATGTCAGAGATCCCATCTATAAGAACAATGGGGGATGCAATTAATTCTTAAAAGCCCATGACTGTAACGTCAGAAATTCTATAGGAACAGTGAGGATACAAGTGATCAGTATCTAGAGCTACATAACTTTTGGTTACAAGGAAGTGGGCCAAAGTGCAGCCTGATTAATGCTTAATTATAACTATATGTTTTGTTCAGAATTCTTGTTAACCCTGTGAGGTTGGCTTCACATCCTGGAGTTGAAAATATCACTGCTTCGTGAAACTTTTGGGAGGTTCTGTGATGTTCTAGTTACTTCTTAGCTTTCTTTAGTACTGGCCTAGGTTTTCTGTTTCTTATTCCTGCATTTACTGTTGTCCATCAGTGTTCCAGCCTTTAAAATTTGTTGCTATTTTCTCCTCTTTCGTGAGGTTTATGCCTTTAAGAAAAAATCCTTTATTGTAGTTTCAGAGAGGTTTTGAGAAAGAGCTGTGAAAGGAAAATAAATCTTGGGCCCCCAAATCACTAAGCCAGGGGAAAAGTCAAGCTGGAAACTATGTCAGGCAAATCTGCCTCCCATTTGCTTTCTAAATAAGATAGCTACAAAATTAAAAAGCTACATAGCTCCCTCAAAATTTGCCCACAAGGAAATTTCTTGTGGACAAAAGACAGAACTCAAAGTCATCCCTCTGAGGCTCACTTGAGACAAATCCGTATCTGATTGCTTCCTCTATCCTATTGTTTATGTAAAAATGCAGATTCATTGAGCGAGACTAAATTGTGTATTCAGTGGATAGCTGCTTGAGGACTCAAAATAATGCAGTCTTTTGTCTCTTATCTACTTATGACCCGGAACACCCCTTCCTCACCTCAAGTTGTCCTGCCTTATCAGACTGAACCTATGTACATCTGACACATATTGATTGTTCCAAATTTGGAACGATGGGGAAAAAAGAAAGGAAAAAACCCTGAAAACATTATTTTGCAGGGTTGTAGCCAATAAAAATTAGAATTTGGTTCAAATTGTATAAAATAATAAAATTGAAAAACCTAGGCAAGACTAGAATCTAACAACAGGTGCACTATAGTTTTTGAAACAATTTTTCCTCTAGTTTCCCATTTTTACTGAAGACAAATCATGGTAGGACTGATTTGCTTTATTATGCTTGGCCTTATTATTTGTATACAGTATAGCAAGAATAATTATTATTCTTTTACATAGACTTTTAAATTGGCTTTGATGGAACTTTGTTCCATAGAAGGAATCTCAGATAAGACTTCTTTTTTAAAGCTGAGCCCTGCCATCATGGATTTATACCATCAAATACCTATGAGTTGTGTGAATTCCTTTCCTCTTGAGGTTCCAAGATAAACTTGGGCCTCCTGGGCCTGTCAGAGTGACATTCTTTACTTACCACAGGTCAGGAACCCTGTACAGGGACTGTGTAGACAAAGGTATGTGGTCAGTTTTCCCAAGGGGCTTTTATTGGCTCTGTAAGTCAGTTTGATTTCTTTATGGAAGACACACCATTCAAGTTAAAGCCTTGGTAAAATAACCAGTTTCTTTAATTGTGCCCTGTTACAAATGAAAACAGATTCTTACTGCACTTATGCAAATATGACATTGAAAACTCAAAGTAATAGCTACAGTGTATTTTCAGATCCCTATATAGCTGATATTTTATTAGATTATCCATGCTACTAGAACATTCAAATAAATATAGTAGTTAAGATAGAGCAATAATAAAATATTTCAAAATCTAATTTCCCTTAATAACATTAATTTAATGTCATGTTAATATATTTTATATAATTAACATAATACAACAAATTTTATAATAAAATATTCTTTATTATGATGAAACTATTCTTTCTTGACTGGATTTACAAATAGTTGAGAGTAGTTATTTGCCCTTGACTCTTGTGGAGACCACAATCTGCTGGCTTACATTATTAATTTGTTTAGAGACTCATTTTACTAATTAACTGAATAGAGGCAAACTTCACAAGTTCCAGAAATTAATGGTATTTTATTGGCCTAGCATTCCAGGTGAAAAGGGAATTTTTGCTAGGATGATTTAGATAATTGTCTCAATTTGCTTCATAGCTTTCTACTTATCGATACATCATTAGAGTTTAAGAGAGGTAGTTAGGAACCACATGTGTATTCTAACAGGCACAGGTAATCAGTTGAATATATCTATAGGTCATTCAGCCTGTGTTAAGTGCGTCCTCAGTAAAATATGTGCACACGATTGCATTGTTGAAGGTACATTACCAATAAAGATACCATGAAATTGCAAATCAATTCATGCATTTGTTAAAAACACCCAAACTTTTTTAAGTTTGAATTGTTTGGTCTTAAGAAGAATAGCTTTTTCAGTGTTTTAATTTTTTTCTCAATAATAATGTTAGCTTTAAAAAGACACACTGAGGTGCCTCTATGCTTCCTCTGTTTGTAAGTTGTATCTTGGTAAGCATTCAGAACAAAAAATAAGCATACAAATTTTTTAAAACTCGTTTTGGTAAAAGCTAAGACACAAATACACACGCACTAGCCTAGGCCTACACTGGATCAAGATCATCAATATCAGTCTTCCATCTCCACATCTTGTCCCACTGGAAGGTCTTCTGAAGCAATACCACACATGGAGCTGTTATCTCCCATGGTAACAACGCCTTCTTCTGAAATGTCTCCTGAAGGTCCTGCCTCAGGCTGTTTTAGTTAATTTTTTTTTTTGTAAGTAGAAGGAATGCATTCTAAAATAATGCCAAAAATCATAGTATACTAAATACATAAACTGGTAATATAGTTCATAGCTGTTCATTATCATTATCAACTTTTAGGTACTATGTATACTCACATGTGCTATACATTTTTTTTCCTTTTTTTTTTTTTTTCTGAGACAGAGTCTTGCTCTGTCACCAAGTCTGGAGTGCAGAGGTGCGATCTCGGCTCACTGCAAGCTCCACCTTCCGGGTTCACCCCATTCTCCTGCCTCAGCCTCCTGAGTAGCTGTGACTACAGGGGCCTGCCACCACCCCTGGATAATTTTTTCTATTTTTAGTAGAGATGGGGATTTCACTGTGTTAGCCAGGATGGTCTCAATATCCTGACCTCGTGATCTGCCTGCCTCGGCCTCCCAAAGTGCTGGGATTACAGGTGTGAGTCACCATGCCTGGCCTATATGTGCTATACTTTTACAGAACCAGGAGCTCAGTAGGTTTGTTTACGCCATCCTCACTACAAACACGTGAGTATTGCATTGCATTACAAGGTTAAGATGGCTATGCTGTCACTAGGCAATGAGAATTTTCCAGTTTCATTATAATTTTATACGACTACCCTGATACATGCAGGCCATCACTGGCAAAATGTTGTTATGCAGTGCATGACTGTATTATATTGGAAGAAACTGAGAGAATATGCTGACACTCACACCTGGCTCACGTGCCAGCAGGAGGAGGTCACCCTCCAGAGACTGCAGGAGAAGGGGGAGAACTCCTCCTCGCCCTGGCTGTTCCTCCACCACTTCCACCGAGGCCTGTGGTACAGCACCAGAAGCTTCCTACCCTCGCTAGGCCTGGCCAGGCAGGCCCCGCAGCACTCCTACTCCCTCTTCCTGGCCCCTGGACTTGCTGCTGCTGTCACCAGTAGCACAGATGTCAACACAACCATCGCTGCTGTTGCCCTCAATGCACTGGCCCACCCTACAAAGCTCCTACTACCTGGCCACTGCCACAACCCTGCCCCTGCCATGGCCGCAGCTGGCTGTCCTCTTACTGCTCTGGTGCGCTGCAGTCTCTGTAGCTGCCACCAACTGCAGCGAGGCAAGCGGCAGCCCCAGGCCATCTGCAAGCTTCCAGCATGTAACTCCTTCTCCTCCTGGCATGGAACAGCTGGGAAGGCAAAGCCAAAAAAGCCTAGAAGAGAATGCAGAGACAGAGAGTGTTAGAGCCTCACCTTGTCATCCTGGCCACTGGGTGGCAGAGGCTGGTCTCAGTGAAGGCACTCATATCCACCCTTTAAAGTCCAGCCTCTCCTTTTGGCCCAAGCAGGCCAGCAACTGGGGCCTGGCATGGTGACTGGTACCACCACATTGCCT
>NW_022095778.1:0-144742 GCF_006542625.1 Nomascus leucogenys | reverse complement strand
AGAATGCCACAAAGATATTCCTCTAGAAGAGCAACTCCAAGACACATAGTTGTCAGATTCACCAAAGTTGTAATGAAGGAAAAAATGTTAAAGGAAGTCAGAGAGAAAGGTCTGATTACCCACAAAGGGAAGCCCATCAGACTAACATCTGATCTCTTGGCAAAAACTCTGCAAGCCAGAAGAGAGTGGAGGCCAATATTCAACATTCTTAAAGAAAAGAATTTTCAACCCAGAATTTCATATCCAGCCAAAGTAAGCTTCATAAGTGAAGGAGAAATAAAATCCTTTACAGACAAGCAAATGCTGAGAGATTTTGTCACCAACAGGCCTGCCCTAAAAGAGCTCCTGAAGGAAGCACTAAACATGGAAAGGAACAACTGGTACCAGCCACTGCAAAAACATGTCAAATTGTAAAGACCATTGAGGCTCGGAAGAAACTGCATCAACTAACAAGCAAAATAACCAGCTAAAATCACAATGACAGGATCGAATTCACACATAACAATATTAACTTTAAATGTAAATAGGCTAAATGATCCAATTAAAAGACACAGACTGGCAAATTAGATAGAGTCAAGACCCATCAGTACGCAGGAAACCCATCTCATGTGCAGAGACACACATAGGCTCAAAATAAAGGGATGGAGGAAGATCTGTCAAGCAAATGGAAAGCAAAAAAAGGCAGGGGTAGCAATCCTACTGTCTGATAAAACAGACTTTAAACCAACAAAGATCAAAAGAGACAAAGAAGGCCATTACATAATGGTAAAGGGATCACTTCAACAAGAAGAGCTAACTATCCTAAATACATATTCACCAAATACAGGAGCACCCAGATTCATAAAGCAAATCCTTAGAGACCTACAAAGAGACTTAGACTCCCACACAATAATAATGGGGGACTTTAAAACCCCACTGTCAACATTAGACAGATCAATGAGACAGAAACTTAACAAGGATATCCGGAATTGAACTCAGCTCTGCACCAAGCAGACCTAATAGACATTTACAGAACTCTCCACCACAAATCAACAGAATATACATTCTTTTCAGCACCACACCACACCTATTCCAAAATTGACCACATAGTTGGAAGTAAAGCACTGCTCAGCAAATGGAAAATAACAGAAATTATAACAAACTGTCTCTCAGACCACAGTGCAATCAAACTAGAACTCAGGATTAAGAAGCTCACTCAAAACTGCTCAATTACATGGAAACTGAACAACCTGCTCCTGAATGACTACTGGGTACATAAGGAAATGAAGGCAGAAATAAAGATGTTCTTTGAAACCAACGAGTACAAAGACACAACATACCAGAATCTCTGGGACACATTCAAAGCAGTGTGTAGAGGGAAATCTATCGTACTAAATGCCCACAAGAGAAAGCAGGAGAAGGATCTAAAATTGACACCCTAACATCACAATTAAAAGAACTAGAGAAGGAAGAGCAAACACATTCAAAATCTAGCAGAGGGCAAGAAATAACTAAATAGAGCAGAACTGAAGGAAATAGAGACACAAAAAACCCTTCAAAAATCAATGAATTCAGGAGCTGGTTTTTTGAAAAGATCAACAAAATAGATAGACTGCTAGCAAGACTAATAAAGAAGAAAAGAGAGAAGAATCAAATACATGCAATAAAAGATAAAGGGGATATCACCACCAATCCCACAGAAATACAAACTAATATAAACACCTCTATGGAAATAAACCAGAAAATTTGGAAGAAATGAATAAATTCCTCGACACATATATTCTCCCAAGACTAAACAAGGAAGAGGTTGAGTCTCTGAAAGGGCCAATAACAGGCTCTGAAATTGAGGCAATAATTAAGAGCTTACCAACCAAAAAAAGTCCAGGACCAGACGGATTCACAGCCGAATTCTATCAGAGGTACGAGGAGGAACTGGTACCATTCCTTCTGAAACTATTCCAATCAGTAGGAAAAGAGGGAATCCTCCCTAACTCATTTTATGAGGCCAGCATCATCCTGATACCAAAGCCTGGCAGAGACACAACAAAATAAAGAGAATTTTAGACCAATATCCCTGAAGAACATCAATGCAAAAATCCTCAATAAAATACTGAGCCTAATTTTATTATACAAACTGAATCCAGCAGCACATCAAAAGCTTATCCACCACGGTCAAGTGGGCTTCATCCCTGGGCTGCAAGGCTGGTTCAATATATGCAAATCAATAAACATAATCCAGCATGTAAACAGAACCAGTGACAAAAACCACATGATTATCCCAATAGATGCAGAAAAGGCCTTTGACAAAATTCAACAGCACTTCATGCTAAAAACTCCCAATAAATTAGGTTTTGATGGGACGTATCTCAAAATAATAAGAGCTATCTATGACAAAACCACAGCCAATATCATACTGAATGGGCAAAAACTGGAAACATTCCCTTTGAAAACTGGCACAAGACAGGGATGCCCTCTCTCACCACTCCTATTCAAAATAGTGTTGTCAGTTCTGGCCAGGGCAATCAGGCAGGAGAAAGAAATAAAGCGTACTCAATTAGGAAAGAGGAAGTCAAATTGTCCTTGTTTGCAGATGACATGACTGTATATCTAGAAAACCCCATCGTCTCAGCCCAAAATCTCCTTAAGTTGATAAGCAACTTCAGCAAAGTCTCAGGATACAAAATCAACGTGCAAAAATCACAGGCATTCTTATGCACCAATCACGGACAAACAGAGAGCCAAATCATGAGTGAACTCCCATTCACAATTGCTTCAAAGAGAATGAAATACCTAGGAATCCAACTTACAAGGGATGTGAAGGACCTCTTCAAAGAGAACTAGAAAGCACTGCTTAATGAAATAAAAGAGGATACAAACAAATGGAAGAACATTCCATACTCATGGATAGGAAGAATCAATATCGTGACATGGCCATACTTCCCAAGGTAATTTATAGATTCAATGCCATCCCGATCAAGATACTAATGGCTTCACAGAATTGGAAAAAACTACTTTAAAGTTCATATGGAACCAAAAAACATCCCACATCACCAAGTCAATCCTAAGCCAAAAGAACAAAGCTGGAGGCATCATGCTACCTGACTTCAAACTATACTACAAGGCTACAGTAACCAAAACAGCATGGTACTGGTACCAAAACAGAGATATAGACAAATGGAACAGAACAGAGCCCTCAGAAATAGTGCTACATATCTACAACTATCTGATCTTTGACAAACATGACAAAAACAAGCAATGGGGAAAGGATTCCCTATTTAATGAATGGTGCTCTGAAAACTGGCTAGCCAGATGTAGAAAGCTGAAACTGGATCCCTTCCTTACACCTTATACAAAAATTAATTCAAGATGGATTAAAGACTTACATGTTAGACCTAAAACCATAAAAAACCCTAGGAGAAAACCTAGGCAATACCATTCAGGACATAGGCATCGGCAAGGACTTCATTTCTAAAACACAAAAAGCAAGGGCAACAAAAGCCAAAATTGACAGATGGGATCTAATTAAGCTAAAGAGCTTCTGCCCAGGAAAAGAAACCATCATCAGAGTGAACAGGCAACCTACAGAATGAGAGAAAATTTTTGCAACCTACTCATCTGACAAAGGGCTAATATCCAGAATCTACAATGAACCCAAGAAAATTTACAAGAAAAAAACAAACAACCCCATCAAAAAGTGGGCGAAGGATATGAACAGACACTTCTCAAAAGAAGACATTTATGCAGCCAAAAGACACATGAAAAAATGCTCATCATCACTCGCCATCAGAGAAATGCGAATCAAAACCACAATGAGATACTATCTCACACCAGGTAGAATGGCGATCAATTAAACGTCAGGAAACAACAGGTGCTGGAGAGGATGTGGAGAAATAGGAACACTTTTACACTGTTGGTGGGACTGTAAACTAGTTCAACCATTGCGGAAGTCAGTGTGGCGATTCCTCAGGGATCTAGAACTAGAAATACCATTTGACCCAGCCATCCCATTACTGGGTATATACCCTACCCAAAGGATTATAAATCATGCTGCTATAAAGACACATGCACACGTATGTTTACTGTGGCACTATTCACAATAGCAAAGATTTGGAACCAAGCCAAATGTCCAACAGTGATAGACTGGATTAAGCAAATGTGGCACATATACACCATGGAATACTATGTAGCCATAAATTATGATGAGTTCATGTCCTTTGTAGGGACATGGATGAGGCTGGAAACCATCATTCTCAGCAAACTATCACAAGGACAAAAAAAACACCGCATGTTCTCACTCATAGGTGGGAAGTGAACAATGAGAACTGAGAACACTTGGACATGGGGTGGGGGGCACATCACACACCGGGGTCTGTCATGGGGTAGGGTAGAGAGGGGAGGGATAGCATTGGGAGATATACCTAATGTTAAAGACGAGTTAATGGGTGCAGCACACCAACATGGCACATGTATACATATGTTACAAACCTGCACGTTCTGCACATGTACCCTAAAACTTAAAGTATAATAAAAAAATACAAAAACACCATAAAACAATAAAGGAAAATTGATTCAATGAATACAATTATGCTTTAGAGCTAACTTTGGTATAAAACATTTATATATTATATCTGGGGATTCTGATGTCATTAGACAAATATATAAAATTGAATGAAATTTAATCATGTATACAAAAAAGGAGAAAACCTGAAGTTATCTGAAACATGAAGTATCCCTGTAGAGTTTGCTTTGACTGTTTCAATGAAAGATTTATGTTAAGTTTTGAGTAACTAAGAACAATACTTTTAAGTATGAGACTACTGAGCCTTTCTAAGAAGCTAAGTTGTCTTTGGGTCTCAGATAATTATTTACAATCAGACATAGGGATGAAAATATTTCTGTGGAGCTGATTGGAAGAGGAAATATCCATTGATTCATCTGCATAATGATTATGTTTAGAAATGGCAACTTGGGTGGATACTTCTCCTTAAAGAAAATAAGAAAGCCCAATATTTAGGTGAAGTATTTATAAAGATAAGTACAAACAATATTCTCTATAATCACAGGAAATTGTTATCAAAAATTAATTTTTAAACTGAAAGAATCCCTAAAGCATCTAATAAAGTCAGAATTAAGATAGATTAAAACAATATCCTAAGTCTCCTTGGAGGCAAATTTAAGATTTCTTATGGGAAGAGTTTCTGAAAAGAAAATGTAAAGGTTGAGATTTAAGTTTACCACCTAAGCTTCTCATTAAAGACTCATGATCAGAGCACACACAGTTTATTGCGGATTGATAATTTAGTCGAGAATATTTCCAATGCTTGATAAAAAGTGAAGTATGGTTATTCAAAGAATGTTTCATTTGATTTATGTGAATGAGCAAAAACTCTATTGCACTTCATTTTTTTTCACAGCTCTCTAATATTTGTCCCTATATACCTTTGCCATTTTAATGTGTACTGGATGAAAATAAGAACACTGTATTGTATGATTCTTCTCCAGTTCCGCACAGATTCAAACATGGAGGACTTTCATCTAGTAGCCTTAATTACCTCGTCCCTGAACAAGTACTGAACAAGGCAGAAGGATTTATTTTTTCTACATCTGTATCAATCTTTGTGTCCTGTACATCTGGAGTAAAACAGTATCTTTTTTCCCTGATATGTACTGTTCTCTTTAACATCTACTATGCTTTTGCATTTCATTGTTCTGTACTTCTATTAGATGTTAAAAATCAAATTCAGTTTACAGAAAAAAGGAAAATTTTTGGCTTGTTAATTTGATATTTCCTCCCATTCCGTAGGTTGTTTGGTTACTCTGCTTATAGTTTCTCTTGCTGTGCAGAAGGTCTTTATTTAATTAGGCCCCATTTGTCAATTTTTGTTGTGTTACAATTGCTTTTGGCATTTTTGTTATGAAATTTTGCTCAGTCCCATGTCCAGAATGGCATCTCCTAAGTTATCTTCCAGGGTTTCTATAGTTTTAGGTTTTACATTTAAGTCTTTAATCCATCTTGAGTTAATTTTTGTATATGGTGTAAGGAAGGGGTCCAGTTTCAATTTTCTGCATATGGCTACCCAGTTATCCCAGCACCATGTATTGAATCAGAAAAGTCGGCAAAGGATATGGACAGTTTTCAAAAGAAGACATACATGTGGCCAACAGGATATGAAAAAACACACAAGGTAACTAATCATTGGAGAAATGCAAATCAAAACCATAATGAGATACCAGCTCACACCAGTCAGAATGGCTATTATTACAAAGTCAAAAAATAACAAATGCTACCAAGGTTTCAGAGAAAAGAAAATGCTTATAACTGCTGGTAGAACTGAAAATTAGCCCAGCCATGGTGGAAAGCAGTTTGGCAATTTGTGAAGAACTTAAAACAGAATTGCTATTTGATATGATTTAGCTGTGTTCCCACCCAAATCTCATCTTGAATTGTAACTCCTAAAATTCCCATGTGTTCTGGGAGGAATCCATGGGAGGTCATTGAATTATGGGAGTGGGAATTCCATGCACTGTTCTCTTGATAGTGAATGATTCTCATGAGATCTGATGACTTTAAAAATGAGTTTCCCTCACGAGCACTCTCTTTTTGACTGCCATCATCCATGTAAGAGGTGTTTTGCTCCTCCTTGCCTTCTACCATGATTGTGAGGCCTCCCCCGCCATGTGGAACTATAAGTCCATTAAACCTCTTTTCCTTCCCAGTCTCGGAAACGTCTTTATCAGCACTGTTAAAATGGACTAATACAGTAAAGTGGTACCAGTAGAGTGAGGCACTGCTGAAAAGATATGCAAAAATGTGGAATCAACTTTGGAGCTGAGTAACTGGCAGAGGTTGGAACAATTTGCAGGGCTCAGAAGACAGGAAAATGTGGGAAAGTTTGAAATTCTGAGACTTGTTGAATGGCTTTGACCAAAATGCTGATAAGTATACAGACAATGAAATCCATGCTGAGGCAGTCTCCGATGGAGATGAGGAACTTGCTGGGAACTGGAGCAAAGGTGAATCTTGTCACCTTTGACAAGATGGTGGTTGAGGAGAGGCCTTGGCAAGCCGTGATGTATGCATGTAGTGAGGGGCCTGAAAATGGAACTCAGAGCAGACACTGGGTTTTAGGGCCTGAAACTACAGAAAGTCCGCTGCGTACAAGGCCTGCTTCCACCAAAATCTAGCAGTGTGGCCTCAAGCAAACCATTTCACTTATCTTGGCCTCAGTTTCTATATCTGCAAAATGGGATTTATAATCCCACTCCAGCCCACAGAATTCAGAGTCGTATGAGAAGGCTAGAAGAGCTCACCTACCAAGGGACTCTTTTAATGACAAGGTGGGGAAACTGAGGCCCCGAGAGGGCTAGGGCTCTGCTAGCTGTCACCCAGAGTCAGTGATGGACCTGCGATGAGAAACCGGGACTCCTGCCCCTAGTTCCCCGGGCTTTCCTCAGGCTGGGGAGTGAGTGCGGTGAGATGGAAAGGGCACGCCCTCCTGCTGTTTCTCTCTGGACAGGGGCAGGATGCTGGGTGAAGGGTGAAAGGAAGAGGCTGGAGAAAGGAGAAAAGCTCCAGCTCACACTAAGGCTGAGATTCTGTAAAATGCGGACTCTGCGGCCCCTCCCATACCCGCCCTATTCCTCTCTGAAGTCCTGGTTGTGAAGGGCCAAGTCCCAAAGTCTGCTGCTCCGCCTCTCTTTGTGCAGACCCAAGGGGCCCTCACAGGCTGCAGTGGGTCCCCAGCCCCCAGGGCTGTGCCCACTGGTCCTGACGAAGCTCGCAGCTGCTGAGGTCAGTCCAGCGCCAAGGGCACGGGGCCAGGGCAGGCGGGGCAGGGCTACCCGAGGCGCACAGAGGCTGCTGGTGTCAACGTGACGCCTTCTGGGGCGCTTGGCATCCCTAGGAGTGGAAGCCGCTGATGAAGTCAAAGCTGCCTCCTTCTTCAGGAAGACTTTGCTCCCACAGCTGGCGAACAGAAAGTGGAGCAGCGCCAGGAGGATCTGCGGGCACTGCTGAGGGCTTCTATGCAGGGACAGTGCAGCAGGCAGCCGGGGACGAAGACTGCAAGGCAGCCCCCCAGGGCCAGGGGAAGTTCAGAACAGGAGTCATCCGCTGCTCCGCGCATTCTCCATCCCTGGATCAGTACAGGGGCATTTGGACTCTGTGGGGAAGTCGCGGTCTGGGGATATTGGGTCCAGCCTCCGGGTAGAAGCAGGTGATAAACGCACTCCGGCCAGCCCGGAGCGCCAGCCAGACTGCGGTGCCCACGATGCCCAGGGTGAGCGCCACGAGGGGCAGGAAATTGGCTAGGGTGAGAGCTCACTGGTAGGGGGCCCGGGAAGTCAAAGATCTGCTGCTCCAGCGCTGCCACCAGCTGCAGGCAGCAGAAGGCGACAAGTGTGTGGCGCCCAGACACTCGCCCATCTCTCCACAGACCTCTTTATCCAACCTTCAATAATTATTCTTTTTATTATATTCAATGATTGTTCTGCTTATTATAGGGAGCAGCTGTCAGTGCAATAACACACTTAACAAATGGTACACCTGTCCTCAAGGTTAACAAAAACATGAAGACCAGCCCAACCCTGAAAATCAGTTTGCAAACCTTCACTATGTCAGGCCATTCCTAAAAATTTTTAGGGACAAATTTTGTTTGTGGTAAACAACATAAGGTGGGGTGTGTGCTGAGCCCAAAGCTGACCAATTGCTCACAATCACTCATAACTACCCATTGAATTGACGTGATTAAACTTCAGACAGTCTTGTCTCCTCTCCTCAGGCCCCTGGACCTTGGCTCACCACCTAAGACTGAACAAGCACTAAAGGACAGACCAGCCCCCTAACAGCTCACTCCAAAAATGAGCAGGACTCCCAGAGAAACGATTTTTATTGGAGCATCCTGGTTTTGCCACCTGCTCACCCCACTGCCTGTCCTTCTCTCCAAGGAGGCTTCTGCCAGCCCTGCTTATCCTTTCCTAGAAAAGGAAAGCCTTTTCCTGTTTGATCTTGAGACACTTGTAGATTGAGTTTGGAATATTCTCCCTATTGCAATAGTCTTTTAGAAGAAGTTTTATTTTTCCCTACCTCTAGTTGATTTTTAATTAATACCAGTGATCTTGAATAAAAGCCTGCACACCTCAGATGTGTGTGTATCTTAGTATTTCCATGAATGTAATAACAATAAAATCAAACAAAAACAAATGGATAAGAAATATGTTGACTAGTATCTCAAATATGAAAATGGCATTGCCAGCAGTGATATGATTTTTTTGCAACTGGTAAGCTTTTTGAAGTATAATCTTATTTTAACCTAAAATCTTACTATCGAAAAATGCAGTGTACATTAAAATGTTCTGAAATGCTTTTATTCATATATTAAATGGTTGTACTTGCTCAAATATCTACAAATTTGTTTTTCACTTATGTAATTGTCTTATAGAATGTTCGAAAGTCATGCAGAATGTGAGACAATTTTCTATTGAATACGATTGCTTTATCATTGCAAGACATGAAACATCCCTGTTTCCTGTCAAATAATTGTACAATAGCAATAAATGTAAATATGTGTTTTGTAAAAAAGATATATTTTTGAGTTACAAAACAAGGATTTTAAAACTTGAATTGTTACAGTGAATATGTCTTAATATAGGCTACAGTCACTTTAGATAAAAAATTACCTCACGTCTATTCTTTTCAGTATCACTTAAAGGTGTATATTTAGTGGCAAAGAGTTTTTTTTGTGACTACAGGCAGATACTTTGCCCTATGGCTATTTATGTTATGAAACTGTATTTAAACGAATGTACATATATAAAAGCTGCCACTCTGGCTGTAAACTATTAAAAGTTATCAAGATTAAAAAATAAACAAATAAAAATATTTCTGTTTTTCTATGAAATGTCTTAATGCCAGTCCAAATTTAGAGGTTTAAAATGCTTGAAATTAATAAAACCAAGTGTTTCACATATTTAAGTTTGAAAGGCCTTTGTTCTAGTTTTGTTAGTGTAGCAGGCAGACTGCATTTTTTCTCTCTCATACACCTTCAAAAGGTGGACAGAAAAATTTGATAAAACTTCTAGGGCATTATCTGATGAAACACATTAAACACTAAAGGAGAAATACAACTTCATTGTTTATAAAAGACGTGTAAGAAGGAAACCTGCATACATATATCTATCAGTTTTGTATTTTCAAGAAATATTTGCCTTAAAATGAGCTTCATTGGAATACGTGTTCTCCCACAAAGCCAAGGAAAGTAGACAGAGGATCTGGAAGTCTACATGTGTGATGTAATTTCATTGAATACATTTCACAAATAAGGCAGAAATGTATCAGTGTGACCCAAAATATTCTCCAAATTTTCTCACAGCAATGTGGCCACATCTATTTTCTTTTACTATGACTAGTCATCATTCCATGCATTTGAACATTGACTCACCCATTTGCAGCCTCCTATCTCTGTGAATAATTATGGCTAATATTCTCAGCAGTCCAAACATCTTGCAAGTGACAACTTGAAAAGGCCTACCAGAATGACGTTCACTCTGCCACCTGACTAGATTGTCGTCCATCTAGACATTGCAGTATTTAGCAGAGCACTTTTGATATTGTGAATTTGATCCAACACGTGTTCAATTAGATGAAATCTTAAATATTGCACTACGAGTGAATTGGGAAAATGTTAATTTGCTTCTGTAGTTTTAAGTGTACTCTCAGAGGTAGATGAAGACATATTCTATCACTGTAGTCAAGAAATAAAGTAAATAGAAGAAAAAAGATGTTATTTTAGTTTGGTTATGTTTATATTTTGAGTTTTCTTTTCCAGATATAGGAGAACTTACTAAATACACTGAAAAAATGTGGTAGCCCTGGGTTAAATATCATACTTTATTTTTAGTTTATTAATTCCAGGATAGAGTAGAAAAATATGCTCTCTTATATAATATAAAAATGATATGGGGGAAAGAAGTAAAAAATTAACTTAGAGACATCATTAATTAATTTCTTTTATAAATGAAACACTAAATCGTTTCTATTTGTTTTGACAAATAGAGAATATATTTAGAATCAATGCTTTATTTCTTGGAAAGTGGAGTAAGAATGTTAAATGTATTATTCATATTGCATTATTACTATGCACTACAGGCCACATACATTTGTCTTTTCTTCATATTAGACATTATTTAATGGTAAGCGTCCTTTCGAGGGCTATTTTATATAAGTAGTAAAGTATCTGGAATTTCTGAAATAATAAAAGTGACCTAAATCATTGTGTTTGGTAAATTCACAATATCCAAATGGCAGGAGGGGAGTGCTAGAGGTAGGGAGGGGAATGCTCATGTTCTCATTATTCCCAAATGGATTCTTCCAAGTCTTCTCACTGGACACATGGATGCACCTCAGTAATACCCAATGTCTTAGATAGCCACAACTGTCTGCACTTTTTAATGAGATACATTTCAACATTATTATTCCTTGTCACCTCAATATCAGATATTTTCTCATGTAATCTTTTACTTCTGAGGAGCTGAATTCTTGATCCATAAACTGAATCCATAGCTAGATATCTGTGGATGTTTTTAGATTATGTGAAAATTTTGTATATGCATTTTTCAGGGGAAAGTATCAGAACATCCACCTGGTGATTGTAACAAAAACAATCACTCGTGTTGGTATTTAAGTCTTAATTAATTTGGAAAAATTTGCACACACCTTAAGGTCAGATACTATTTTGTACCCTATATATAAAAACTCCTTTTTTTTTATTTGAGATTGAGTCTCACTCTGTTGCCCAGGTTGGAGTGCAATGGCCTGATCTCGGCTCACTGCAAACTCCACCTCCCATAACATTAATGATCACTAATCACAGATCACCATAACAAATATAATAATAAGGAAATATTTAACAAATTGTGAGGATTACCAAAATGTGAAACCGAGACACAAAGTGAGCACAGGCTGTTTCTTAAGTGGCACCAATAGACTTGTTCCACCAGGGTTGACACAAACATGTCATTTGTAAATAAAAAAAAGGTCCTATCTGTGAAGCACAATAAAGAGAAGTGCAATAAAATAAGATACGTTTGTATTAATTTGGTTAACTTTATTCCAACTTAATGTAAATTAGTTTTAAAACAGTTTGTATAACTCTAAAATGAACCTGGCAAATTTAGAGCAATAATAAAATGATTTAAATTAGAAAAGTCTTTTTTATAAAGGATAAATAACAAATGTCTCATTGGAATTATTAAAGTTGTTTCAAGTTCAGCTCTGAGTTTCTTAGAAACTAAAGTAAAAAAGCATGACCAGTTTCTGAAGTCAAGATAAAATCATGCAATCTTTAACTTAGAAAATTATCTTCTGTGTCGTGTCCTAAGCCTAAAACATATGTAAGGACTTGCCCTGACACTCTGTAAGTAGATCCACTCCAATACGCACTGCAGAAATGTTTCCTGGCAAGAACAGCAAGTCAGAAGCCTTTTCAGCATGGTAAGGAGGGAGAGAGACTATGCTATATTAAAAAAAATAAGATGGGGAGGAAAAATAGCACCTTAGATAAGTGAGAAGTTTCAAAAGAGGCATGTATAAGGAGAGCAGTTGCAATTATAAGGAGCAAAATATGGAATGATGAAAAAAGATACTTTAAAGAAAGTTTTCCTCAGTACTTTGCAATGCACTTGCCACCTTCTGAAGAAAGCTGGCTCCTCCTGGAACCTTACGGTATTTGGACCCAGGCTTTGGAATGGGTTGACCTTCATCAACCTACCTTAAACTCAAATTTGTGGGCATAGGATAAGAATAATTGGGTTAAATAAAATTCACTTTTAATCTAAAATGTCGTTCCTTAGTTTGACCAACTTTCCTTACCACTGGCCACTTGATCCTTGTCTTGTTTGACCAGGGTTGTCAAACAAGGTTTGTTGTTTCCTTCTTTGAAGGAAGGAGTCAGTGTTTCTCCCATTCCAATGCATCCACTTGAGGAATTTTTAATACAATGGGCAATGAATGGGCAATAGAAGAAGTTACAGGACTGCTAATCAAATGCTAAGTAATAAACCCTGGAAATTCTAAACTCGTTAGCATGAAGACCTTGCTTATTTTGTAACTATTATGTATTATCATACGTATACTTAACTCTTTGAATGTGTTAGTAGGTATTCAAAGTATACCTTAATGTAGGCGGAGCCAAGATGGCTGAATAGGAACAGCTCCGGTCTACAGCTCCCAGCGTGAGTAACACAGAAGGCAGGTGATTTCTGCATTTCCATTTGAGGTACTGGGTTCATCTCACTAGGGAGTGCCAAACAGTGGGTGCAGGACAGTCGGTGCAGCACACTGTGCACGAGCCGAAGCAGGGCGAGGCATTGCCTCACTTGGGAAGCACAAGGGGTCAGGGAGTTCCCTTTCCTAGTCAAAGAAAGGGGTAACAGACAGCACCTGGAAAATCGGGTCACTCCCACCCTAATACTGCGCTTTTCCAATGGGCTTGGAAAATGGCACACCAGGAGATTGTGTCCTGCACCTGGCTCGGAGGGTCCTACGCCCCCAGAGTCTCGCTGATTGCTAGCACAGCAGTCTGAGATCAAACTGCAAGGTGGCAGCGAGGCTGGGGAGGGGCGCCTGCCATTGCCCAGGCTTGCTTAGGTAAACAAAGCAGCCAGGAAGCTCAAACTGGGTGGAGCCCACCACAGCTCAAGGAGGCCTGCCTGCCTCTGTAGGCTCCACCTCTGGGGGCAGGGCACAGACAAAAAGTCAGCAGAAACCTCTGCAGACTTAAACGTCCCTGTCTGACAGCTTTGAAGAGAGTAGTGGTTCTCCCAGCATGCAGCTGGAGATCTGAGAACGGGAAGACTGCCTCATTAAGTGGGTCCCTGACCCCCAGGCAGCCTAACTGGAAGGCACCCCCCAGTAGGGACAGACTGACACCTCACTCGGCCAGGTACTCGTCTGAGACAAAACTTCCAGAGGAACAATCAGACAGCTGAATTTGCGGTCTCATGAAAATCCGCTGTTCTGCAGCCACCGCTGCTGACAACCAGCCAAACAGGGTCTGGAGTGGACCTCTAGCAAACTCCAACAGACCTGCAGCTGAGGGTCCTGTCTGGTAGAAGGAAAACTAACAAACAGAAAGGACATCCACACCAAAAACGCATCTGTACATCACCATCATCAAAGACCAAAAGTAGATAAAACCACAAAGGTGGGGGAAAAAACAGAGCAGAAAAACTGGAAACTCTAAAAAGCAGAGCATCTCTCCTCCTCCAAAGGAACGCAGTTCCTCACCAGCAATGGAACAAAGCTGGACAGAGAATGACTTTGACGAGTTGAGAGAAGAAGGCTTCAGACGATCAAGCTACTCCGAGCTATGAGAGGAAATTCAAAACAATGGCAAAGAAGTTAAAAACTTTGAAAAAAAATTAGACGAATGGATAACTAAATAACCAATGCAGAGAAGGGCTTAAAGGAGCTGATGGAGCTGAAAGCCAAGTTTCGAGAACTACGTGAAGATTGCAGAAGCCACAGGAGCCGATGCGATCAACTGGAAGAAAGGGTATCAGTGATGGAAGATGAAATGAATGAAATGAAGCAAGAAGGGAAGTTTAGAGAAAGAAGAATAAAAAGAAATGAACAAAGCCTCCAAGAAATATGGGACTATGTGAAAAGACCAAAGCTACGTCTGATTGGTGTACCTGAAAGTGACTGGGAGAATGGAACCAAGTTGGAAAACACTCTGCAAGATATTATCCAGGAGAACTTCCCCAATCTAGCAAGGCAGGCCAACATTCAGATTCAGGAAATACAGAGAATGCCACAAAGATATTCCTCGAGAAGAGCAACTCCAAGACACATAATTGTCAGATTCACCAAAGTTGAAATGAATGAAAAAATGTTAAGGGCGGCCAGAGAGAAAGGTTGGGTTACCCACAAAAGGAAGCCCATCAGACTAACAGCTGATCTCTTGGCAGAAACTCTACAAGCCAGAAGAGAGTGGGGGCCGATATTCAACATTCTTAAAGAAAAGAATTTTCAACCCAGAATTTCATATCCAGCCAAACTAAGCTTCATAAGTGAAGGAGAAATAAAATCCTTTACAGACAAGCAAATGCTGAGAGATTTTGTCACCACCAGGCCTGCCCTAAAAGAGCTCCTGAAGGAAGCACTAAACATGGAAAGGAACAACTGGTACCAGCCACTGCAAAAACATGCCAAATTGTAAAGACCATCGAGGCTAGGAAGAAACTACATCAACTAAAGAGCAAAATAACCAACTAACATCATAATGACAGGATCAAATTCACACATAACAATATTAACTTTAAATGTAAATGGGCTAAATGATCCAATTAAAAGACATAGACTGGCAAATTGGATAAGGAGTCAAGACCCATCAGTGTGCTGTATTCAGGAAACCCATCTCACATGCAGAGACACACATAGACTCAAAATAAAGGGATGGAGGAAGATCTATCAAGCAAATGGAAAACAAAAAAAGGCACGGGTTGCAATCCTAGTCTCTGATAAAATAGACTTTAAACCAAGAAGGATAAAAAGAGACAAAGAAGGCCATTATATAATGGTAAAGGGATCACTTCAACAAGAAGAGCTAACTATCCTAAATATATATGCACCCAACACAGAAGCACCCAGATTCATAAAGCAAGTCCTGACTGACCTACAAAGGGACTTAAACTCCCACACAATAATAATGGGAGATTTTAACACCCCACTGTCAACATTAGACAGATCAACGAGACAGAAAGTTAACAAGGATATCCAGGAATTGAACTCAGCTCTGCACAAAGTGGACCTAACAGACATCTACAGAACTCTCCACCCCAAATCAACAGAATATAAAATTTTTCAGCACCACACCACACCACACCAATTCCAAAATTGACCACATAGTTGGAAGTAAAGCTCTCCTCAGCAAATGTAAAAGAAGAGAAATCATAACAAACTGTCTCTCAGACCACAGTGCAATCAAACTAGAACTCAGGATTAAGAAACTCACTCAAAACCGCTCAACTACATGGAAACTGAACAACCTGCTCCTGAGTGACTACTGGGTACATAATGAAATGAAGGCAAAATGAAAGAGCAAGAAACCAATGAAAGCATGGAATTTCTATTGAAACCAATGAGAACAAAGACACAACATACAGAATCTTGAGGACACATTCAAAAGCAGATGTAATAGAAGGGCAGAAATTTAAATAGCAGCTGAAAATACTCCACATAGAGAAAGCAAGGAAAGATCCAAAAAATATGAATCAACTTTCTGAAACATCAACAATTAAATAGAAACTTAAAAACAAAGAGAAAAATTCAAATAGACAAAAAAAATAAAAGATAACAAAACAAGAAATAAATCTACAAATCAGAGAAACTAAAAATCATCTACAAAAACTTAAAAATCTAGAGACAATTATTCTAAAAAATCCAAGACTATCAGAAAAGTTGATTCTAAACAATAAAATTAAATCATAAATCTTAGACAAATCAATAGACAGAACTAATAAAAAGAATAAATTCCTCGAAAATTCAATCAGAAACTACAAATCAAGAAAAGATAATCCTATGAATATCCAATAGAAATAATTAATCAGAGAATCTCAAATAGCAATACTAAAATCTAGAAAAAGAAAATTCTCACAAATACTCAACTAAATCAAGAGTTATCTCAAAGACAATATCAATTTCATAATCAATCTAAACCAAAAAGGTACCTATTCAGAATCTTCAGATATTCAACTGAAGTTCCAATAGCAGAATTACTAGAAATGACCATTCCTTGATAACATTGATGCAATCCTAATAAAATATGGACAATCCAGCCATAAAACTTATCAATGATCAATCTTATCCTATGCACTGTTCAAATAGCAAATCAATAAATAATCAGCTATAGAACAAAGACAAACATATTTCTCAATAGACATCATGTTCATCTGAATAAAATCAATTATCAAGAACAAATATTCTTCAAATAAATCAAATAAATTCTGATAAATCCTATCAGGATCTGCCGCCTCACAGCTTGATCTCAGACTGCTGTGCTAGCAATTAGCGAGACTCCGTGGGCATAGGACCCTCCGAGCCAGGTGCGGGAAACAATCTCCTAGTGTGCCGTTTTCCAGGCCCATTGGAAAAGCGCAGTTAGGGTGGGACTGACCCGATATTCCAGGTGCCGTCTGCTTCCCCTTTCTTTGACTAGGAAAGGGAACTCCCTGACCCCTTGCGCTTCCCGAGTGAGTCAATGCCTCGCCCTGCTTCGGCTCGCGCACAGTGCGCTTCACCGACTGTCCTGCACCCACTGTTAGGCACTCCCTAGTGAGATGAAACCAGTACCTCAAGCAGAAATGCAGAAATCACCCGTCTTCTGTGTCGCTGGGGCTGGGAGCTGGAGACCGGAGCTGTTCCTATTCAGCCATCTTGGCTCCACCCATCATTTCTACATGATTAAATTTTATTCAATTTTATATATTTGTCTAATGACATCAGAATCCCCAGATATAATATATAAATGTTTTATACCAAAGTTAGCTCTAAAGCATAATTGTATTCATTGAATCAATTTTCCTTTATTGTTTTATGGTGTTTTTGTATTTTTTAATTATACTTTAAGTTTTAGGGTACATGTGCAGAACGTGCAGGTTTGTTACATATGTATACATGTGCCATGTTGGTGTGCTGCACCCATTAACTCGTCATTTAACGTTAGGTATGTCTCCCAATGCTATCCCTCCCCCCTCCACCCTACCCCATGACAGACCCCGGTGTGTGATGTTCCCCCCCCATGTCCAAGTGTTCTCAGTTCTCATTGTTCAATTCCCACCTATGAGTGAGAACATGTGGTGTTTGGTTTTTTATCCTTGCAATAGTTTGCTGAGAATGATGGTTTCCAGCTTCATCCATGTCCCTACAAAGGACATGAACTCATCATATTTTATGGCTGCATAGTATTCCATGGTGTATATGTGCCACATTTGCTTAATCCAGTCTATCACTGTTGGACATTTGTCTTGGTTCCAAGTCTTTGCTATTGTGAATCTGCAATAAACATACGTGTGCATGTGTCTTTATAGCAGCATGATTTATAATCCTTTGGGTAGGGTATATACCCAGTAATGGGATGGCTGGGTCAAATGGTATTTCTAGTTCTAGATCCCTGAGGAATCGCCACACTGACTTCCGCAATGGTTGAACTAGTTTACAGTCCCACCAACAGTGTAAAAGTGTTCCTATTTCTCCACATCCTCTCCAGCACCTGTTGTTTCCTGACGTTTTAATGATCGCCATTCTACCTGGTGTGAGATACTATCTCATTGTGGTTTTGATTCGCATTTCTCTGATGGCCAGTGATGATGAACATTTTTTCATATGTCTTTTGGCTGCATAAATGTCTTCTTTTGAGAAGTGTCTGTTCATATCCTTCGCCCACTTTTTGATGGGGTTGTTTGCTTTTTTCTTGTAAATTTGCTTGAGTTCATTGTAGATTCTGGATATTAGTCCGTTGTCAGATGAGTAGGTTGCAAAAATTTTCTCCCATTCTGTACGTTGCCTGTTCACTCTGATGATGGTTTCTTTTGCTGTGCAGAAGTTCTTTAGTTTAATTAGATCCCATTTGTCAATTTTGGCTTTTGTTGCCCTTGCTTTTGGTGTTTTAGACATGAAGTCCTTGCCCATGCCTATGTCCTGAATGGTATTGCCTAGGTTTTCTCCTAGGGTTTTTATGGTTTTAGGTCTAACATGTAAGTCTTTAATCCATCTCGAATTAATTTTTGTATAAGGTGTAAGGAAAGGATCCAGTTTCAGCTTTCTACATATGGCTAGCCAGTTTTCCCAGTACCATTTATTAAATAGGGAATCCTTTCCCCATTTTTGTTTTTGTCATGTTTGTCAAAGATCAGATAGTTGTAGATACGTGGCGCTATTTCTGAGGGCTCTGTTCTGTTCCATTGGTCTATATCTCTGTTTTGGTACCAGTACCATGCTATTTTGGTTACTACAGCCCTATAGTATAGTTTGAAGTCAGGTAGCGTGATGCCTCCACCTTTGTTCTTTTGGCTTAGGATTGACTTGGCCATGCAGGCTGTTTTTTGGTTCCATATGAACTTTAAAGTAGTTTTTTCCAATTCTGTGAAGAAAGCCATTGGTAGCTTGATGGGGATGGCACTGAATCTATAAATTGCCTTGGGCAGTATGGCCATTTTCACAATATTGATTCTTCCTACCCATGAGCATGGAATGTTCTTTTTTTGTATCCTCTTTTATTTCATTGAGCAGTGGTTTGTAGTTCTCTTTGTAGAGGTCCTTCACATCCCTTGTAAGTTGGATTCCTAGGTATTTCATTCTCTTTGAAGCAATTGTGAATGGGAATTCACTCATGATTTGTCTCTGTTTGTCTCTTATTGGTGTGTAAGAATGCCTGTGATTTTTGCACGTTGATTTTGTATCCTGAGACTTTGCTGAAGTTGCTTATCGGCTTAAGGATATATTGGGCTGAGACGATGGGGTTTTCTAGATATACAATGATGTCATCTGCAAACAGGGTCAATTTGACTTCCTCTTTCCTAATTGAATATGCTTTATTTCTTTCTCCTGCCTGATTGCCCTGGCCAGAACTGCCAACGCTATTTTGAATAGGAGTGGTGAGAGAGGCATCCCTGTCTTGTGCCAGTTTTCAAAGGGAATGTTTCCAGTTTTTGCCCATCCAATATGATATTGGCTGTGGGTTTGTTATAGATACCTCTTATTATTTTGAGATACGTTCCCATCGAAACCTAATTTATTGAGAGTTTTTTGCATGAAGTGGTGTTGAATTTTGTCAAAGGCCTTTTCTGCATCTATTGAGATAGTCATGTGGTTTTTGTCATTGGTTCTGTTTATATGCTGGAATACATTTATTGATTTTCGTATGTTGAACCAGCCTTGCATCCCAGGGATGAAGCCCACTTGATCATGGTGGATAAGCTTTTTGATGTGCTGCTAGATTCGATTTGCCAGTATTTTATTGAGGATTTTTGCATCGATGTTCATCAGGGATATTGGTCTAAAATTCTCTTTCTTTGTTGAGTCTCTGCCAGACTTTGGTATCAGGATGATGCTGGCCTATAAAGTGTGTTAGGGAGGATTCCCTCTTTTCCTATTGATTGGAATAGTTTTAGAAGGAATGATACCAGCTCCTCCTTGTACCTCTGGTAGAGTTCGGCTGTGAATCCATGTGGTCCTGGACTTTTTTGGTTGGTAAGCTCTTAATTATTGCCTCAATTACAGATCCTGTTATTGGCCTATTCAGAGACTCAACTTCTTCCTGGTTTAGTCTTGGGAGAATGTATGTGTCAAGGAATTTATTCATTTCTTCCAAATTTTCTGGTTTATTTGCGTAGAGGTGTTTATAGTATTCTCTGATGGTAGTTTGTGTTTCTGTGTGATTGGTGGTGATATCCCCTTTATCATTTTTTATTGCATCTATTTGATTCTTCTCTCTTTTCTTCTTTATTAGTCTTGCTAGCAGTCTATCAATTTTGTTGATCTTTTCAAAAAAACAGCTCCTGGATTCACTGATTTTTGAAGCTTTTTTTGTGTCTCTATTTCCTGTAGTTCTGCTCTAATCTGAGTTATTTCTTGCCTTCTGCTAGCTTTTGAATCTGTTTGCTCTTGCTTCTCTAGTTCTTTTAATTGTGATGTTACAGTGTCAATTTTAGATCTTTCCTGCTTTCTCTTGTGGGCATTTGGTGGTATAAATTTCCCTGTACACACTGCTTTAAATGCGTCCCAGAGATTCTGGTATGTTGTGTCTTTGTTCTCATTGGTTTCAAAGAACATCTTTATTTCTGCTTTCATTTCCTTATGTACTCAATAGTCATTCAGTAGCAAGTTGTTCAGTTTCCATGTAATTGAGCGGTTTCGAGTGAGTTTCTTAAGCCTGAATTCTAGTTTAGTTGCACTGTGGTCTGAGAGACAGTTTGTTATAATTTTTCTTCTTTTCCATTGGCTGAGGAGTGCTTTACTTCCAACTATGTGGTCAATTTTGGAATATGTGTGGTGTGGTGCTGAAAAGAATGTACATTCTGTTGATTTGTGGTGGAGAGTTCTGTAGATGTCTATTATGTCCGCTTGGTGCAGAGCTGAGTTCAATTCCTGGATATCCTTGTTAACTTTCGGTCTCGTTGATCTGTCTAATGTTGACAGTGGGGTGTTAAAATCTCCCATTATTATTGTGTGGGAGTCTAAGTCTCTTTGTATGTCTCTAAGGACTTGCTTTATGAATCTGGGTGCTCCTGTATTGGGCGCATATATATTTAGGATAGTTAGCTCTTTTTGTTGAATTGATCCCTTTACCATTATGTAATGGCTTTCTTGTCTCTTTTGATCTTTGTTGGTTTAAAGTCTGTTTTATCAGAGACTAGGAATGCAACCTTTGCCTTTTTTTGCTTTCCATTTTCTCGGTAGATAGTCCTCCATCCCTTTATTTTGAGCTTATGTGTGTCTCTGCACGTGAGAAGGGTTTCCTGAATACAGCACACGGATGGGTCTTGACTCTATCCAATTTGGGTGTCTGTCTTTTAATTGGAGCATTTAGCCCATTTACATTTAAGGCTAATGTGGTTATGTGCGAATTTGATCCTGTCATTATGATGTTAGCTGGTTATTTTCCTCTTTAGTTGATGCAGTCTCTTCCTAGCCTCGATGGTCTTTTCAATTTGGCATGTTTTTGCAGCGGCTGGTACCTATTTTTCCTTACCATGTTTAGTGCTTCCTTTAGGAGCTCTTTTAGGGCAGGCCTGGTATTGACAAAATCTGTCAGCATTTGCTTGTCTGCAAAGGATTGTATTTCTCCTTCACTTATGAAGCTTAGTTTGGCTGGATATGAAATTCTGGGTTGAAAATTCTTTTATTTAGGAATGTTGAATATTGGCCTCCACTCTCTTCTGCCAAGAGATCAGCTGTTAGTCTGATGGGCCTCTCTTTATGGGTAACCCGACCTTTCTCTCTGACTGCCTTTAACATTTTTTCCTTCATTTCAACTTTGGTGAATGTGACAATTATGTGTGTTGGAGTTGCTCTTCTCAAGGAGTATCTTTGTGGTGTTCTCTGTATTTCCTGAATTTCAATGTTCACCTGCCTTGCTAGATTGGGGAAGTTCTCCTGGATAATATGCTGCAGAGTGTTTTCCAACTTGGTTCCATTCTCCTTGTCATTTTCAGGTACACCAATCAGACATAGATTTGGTCTTTTCACATAGTCCCATATTTCTTGGAGGCTTTGTTCATTTCTTTTTATTCTTTTTTCTCCAAACTTGTCTTCTTACTTCATTTCATTCATTTGATCTTCCATCACTGATGCCCTTTCTTCCAGTTGGTTGAATCGGCTACTGTGGCTTGCATATTCGTCACGTAGTTCTCATGCCATGGTTTTCAGCTCCTTTAGGTTCTTTAAGATTCTAGTTAGCCATTCGTTTAATGTTTTTTCAAGGTTTTTAACTTCTTTGCCATTGATTTGGACTTCCTCCTTTAGCTCAGAGAAGTTTGATCGTCTGAAGCCTTCTTCTCTCAACTTGTCAATGTCATCCTCCATCCAGCTTTCTTCCACTGCTGGTGAGGAGCTGCATTCCTTTGGAGGAGGAGAGGCACTCTGATTTTTAGAATTTTCAGTTTTTCTGCTATGTTTTATCCCCATTTTTGGTTTTATCTACCTTTGGTCTTTGATGATGGTGACGTACAGATGGAGTTTTGGTGTGGATGTCCTTTATGTTTCTTATTTATCTTTCTTTCAGTCAGGACCCTCAGCTGCAGGTCTGTTGGAGTTTGCTGGAGTTCCACTCTAGACCCTGTTTGCTGGGTAGCAGTAGCAGAGGCTGCAGAACAGCGGATATTGATGAACAGCAAATGATGCTGCCTGATTGTTCCTCTGGAAGTTTTGTCTCAGGGGAGTACCTGGGCATGTGAGGTGTCAGTCTGCCCTTACAGGGGGGTGCTTCCCAGTTAGGCTACTCGGGGGTCAGGGACCCATTTGAGGAGGCAGTCTGTCCATTCTCAGATCTCAGGCTGTGTGCTGGGAGAACCACTACTCTCTTCAAAGCTGTCAGATGGGGACATTTTAGTCTGCAGAGGTTTCTGCTGCCTTTTGTTTGGCTATGCCCTGCCCCCAGAGGTGGAGTCTACAGAGGCAGACAGGCTTCCTTGAGCTGCAGTGGGCTCCACCCAGTTCGAGCTTCCCCACCACTTTGTTTACCTACTCAAGCCTCAGCAATGGTGGGCACCCCTCCCTGAGCCTTGCTGCTACCTTGCAGTTTGATCTCAGACTGCTGTGTTAGCAATGAGCAAGGCTTGGTGGGCAAAGGAACCTCCGAGCAAGGTGCAGGATATAATCTCCTGGTGTGCAGTTTGCTAAGACCATCAGAAAAGTGCAGTATTAGGATGGGAGTGACCCAATTTTCCAGATGTCATCTGTCCTTGACTAGGAAAGGGAATTCCCTGATCCCTTGTGCTTCCCAGGTGAGGCAATGCCTCGCCTTGCTTAGGCTCAGGCTCGGTGCACTGCACTGACTGTCCTGCACCCACTGTCCAACAATCCCTAGTGAGATGAACCCAGTACCTCAGTTGGAAATGCAGAAATCATTAGTCTTCTGTGTCGCTCATGCTGGGAGCTGTAGACTGGAGCTGTTCCTATTCAGCCATCTTGGCTCCACGGAACAATTTCTTATAAATCCCTTTCGCATAGGAGGGGTAGTAGGGGATAGGGGCTGAGTAGAGTGGGAAGGTCTGCAAAGGGTGTTTCTGGAGGCTGAGACCTGGGAGCCCAACCTCACTCCTTCCTGTCTTTAGCCCTTTCTCTGTGATGGCCATGCAGGCAGCTTGTGCTCAACCTGCTTGGGTGTAGGCCAAAAATGGGCTGGCAGAGATGCTGCCTGCAGTCCTCAGGGTGGCCCTATGGCTGGCTGTTCAGACACCTGCCCATGGTCCACTGCGTGCCTTCCCTGTGCGGTGCATCTGACATGTGCCCGGGCAGCACCCAGGGCCTCCGCTAGTGACCCTCAGTGGATTTCCACAGGGCCTGGTGTGAGGAGGGCTCAGAAAACACTTTAGGGCTGATTGCAGCAGGGCCCAGGATGGACACTGCTCCAATTCCCCATTTGGGAGAGGACTCTCCTGAATTATGGAGATCCAGTCTCTCCAGAGGGTTGTGATCCAGGCACAGGTACTGTGGCTGCACCATGCTGTGATCACACAGCAGGCCAATGATTGTGAGCCCCTCCTACCAGTGCTTTGGTCCTAGGGTTGCCCCCAGGGTAACTATGGTGTCCGACTTCCCATCTGAGGACCTAAGCCTTGCTGGTCAGGGGGAACTGGGCCTTGCTGGTCAGGGGGCACTGGGACTCTGAGGCCTGCGTCCCCCACTGTCCTGTGGGTCTGGTCTCTGTGGCACTTGGGTTTTTGGTACTTTGGAGAGTGAGAGGCAGACGAGTTCATGACCAGTCTTTTGGCTTGGGAGCCAGAAAGCCTGGGTGCACAATACAATCTCAGGAGGATGTGGCCTTCCTGCCTCCTAGCATCCTTTTCCCTTCTTGAGATGGGCCCAGCTGCCCTCTGAGCAGGTTCTTCACTCATTGCCCGGCACCTCCAGCAGGGGCAGCAGGCCCTGCTCCCACTCCCTGGGCAGAGGCCTTGACTACGCCAATGCAACTGCCTGCTTCAGGTCCCTGGCTGGCCGACAAGATCTGCCAGGCCTTTTGCTGTCCCTTAAGGGCCTGGAGGCTGGGTAGGGTGGGGGCTGTGGCCAGCCACCTTCTTGCTGCCATTGGAGCTGAGATGGAACACAAGATAGCTAAGTAGGAGGGTAAGAGCTGCTGGGTGCTCACGGCTTCATGGAGCCCTGTGGTATCCACATCTGCCCTAGCTCCTTCCTGCCTATGTACATTGGTACAGCTTGGCTTAAGCCGGTTTGGGTTGTAGTTTCTGTCATTTGCAATTCCAACAATCGTAGCAGAGGTACCCTCTGAGCTTCAGCTTCCACCCTTCATGCCTTGGGGAAAGGCTTTTCCTTGATTAGCAGCACAAATGGACAGGCCAAACCTCACCCATGCCAGCCCTCCCTGGGGTGGGAAATTCCTGCTGACACCAGCCTCCCTGGGGCGGTCCCCCAAGAAGGAGGCCAGCAAGTGCCTGAGTCCTGGGCTGTGCCTGAGCCCTGGTGATTCAGGTATTGAGTGGTTCTGTCTGGGGGCAGCCCTGGTCTTGCTGAGAGGCAGTGTGGCCACAGCTAAGAGGTCTGGGGAGGCAGCCAGGGCCGAATCCCAGATAGGTTGAACATGCGTCTGTAGCCCACTCACCACACAGCGGTGGCTCACTTAAACTTGGATGACAATAGCAGCTACCTGTCCGGGCCCAGGAAGACACTGCCCAGGTGTGGCCCTTCTTCCCTTGGTAGAAGGTGTTGGGGATCTCTGTCCACTGAGGTCCTTGATTTTCACACCTGTGAGGTGAAGTACCCAGCACAGGGGAACAGAACCCCTTCAGGGTCCACGTGGTGCCTGGGCCTTACTCACATCCTCCTGGGAGCGGCCTGGGGCTGAGGGCTTTGAGAGCCAATGGAGAAGAGTAATTAATACCCCAGGCCTAGGGAGAAGCAAAGCCTAAACAGGGTGCACTGGATGGCAAAATTCCATTCTATTTTGTGGTTTCAAGACTAGAATGGTCAGCCTGGCTGATGTTGTAGCCCATTCATCCTCTCCCTGGGCCTTGGCCTCACTGTCCATGGCCACAGGCTTCAGCTTTTGCAGCTCCTCCTGGGAAGTTCCCTATCAGGATCTCATCCTTTAGGCACCTGGAAATCAAGGCCACCCACACAGTCCCAGGGCCCCAGCTCACTGGGCCCCAAGAGATTCAGAGCTATGGGGTATGGGACACATGTTCACAGGCAGCCAGACAGAAAAGGGCCTTGACCTGGCTGTGGATCTCCCGGGAGCTGAGACGGGTTGGGACACACTCACGGTGGGTGGTAACTGGAGTCTTGGGCTGCTAGGCCTCCCGCCCTCAGGGTGTGAGCTCAGCACACACTGCATGGCTCTTGTCCACACAGGAGAACTGGCTCAGATTCCTCCCAATGGAGCAGCAGGAAAATCTCTCTCAGCAGGGTCCAAGGCAGGACCCCCAAAGAGGCTGCCTCCAGAAACTGCTGAGAAATGAGGTCCAGGGACCCTAAGCCTGACCGGTACTGTCAGAGGAAAGTCAAGGCCGGGCTAAGACCCTGTCCCCTCCCCTCAAGGGTGGGCATGAGACCCCATCTCTCCTTGCCTCCGTTTCTGCTCTTGTAAAGTGGCTGTGAGGAGTAAATGACTTTATCTACATGGGCTGAGCAGTTTGGAGGCACTGAGCTCTTGTGATGTGGATGTTCTTGTTGAAGGAAGGGCTTTTACAACGGCCACTGCTGCAGGACCCTCAGCGTCCCCATACACCATCCTTCCAGAAAGATCAACTCTGGCCATATCTCAGCACCAGACACCCAAAAGGGCCTGCCCAGTAGGACCTAGAGTCACACCCCCACCCTGCATGAAAAGGGACCCTCTTTGAGAAGACTTTGGTCAGTGTAGCAGGGGGGTCAGGATGCAGTGACTGGGGGAAGATGATGGCTGGGGCACCTCTGTTCAAGAAGGCGTCCTTAGTCCATCTGCAGCAGGGTCATATCACTGTCATGAGTGGACCCTGTGCAGAGCTCTCATGCCCAGTCCTCACAGGAGCTTCCCCTAGCTATAGCGCACCTTGGCCAGCTTGCCTTAAGCATGCACTCACCTCGACCAACTGGGGGGACCTCACGGGTGCTGGGATTAGGAGCCCACCTTGCATGTGACCCCCAGCCCCTGCCAAAGGATGAGGCTGCTATGGGTGCAGAGGGAGGAGGGAGAAAGACGTGCCCCCAGGCTGGCCATAAAGCTCTTGGCAGGACACCCCCACCCAAGGTAGCAATTCATCAGGCAATTGACAGCCCAGGTGTGGATATTTTTAGTCTGTGACCTGCCATCCACTCTTGTCTGGGTGTTAATGTCCAAATGTTTTACAAGTATATTACCAGAAAGAATTATTCCTGAGAGGCAGTCATTTGTGGGAAGGTGTTAGAAAAATGTTGCTTTTCATCCCTTCGTCCTTACCATGCACAGAGGGCCAGGCAAACTGGCTTCTGAAGCTCTTGCAAGGCGTAGGCTGAGGAGGAACCTAGTGGACCCCCCAAACCTCCCTGATGCAGGAGCTGCTTCCTTGCATGGAGGGCCCAGAGTAAGCAGCACGGACGCTAGAGCTTTTGGAACTCCTGCAGCAGCGGGTGCCAGACAGAAGGGATCCTCTCTCTCTCTCGGAGGGTGATCCAGCAGCAGCCAGGGCAGGGGTTGCTGCCCTTCCTCAAAATGCTGGAACCCCCCTTTAGGAATTGGCTAAAGGAGAGCTGTCTGCCCTGTCCCTGTTAGAGAAGGGCTGGCGATGCAGGGGCTGACAAGATGGGGCCCCCAGAATCGTGGAGGCAGGAGTCAGCAGGATGAGAGGGGTTCCCTTAGCCTGTGCCTCTTCTAGATGGATGGTCCAGGCCAACCTGTATTCCAGTCAGCCGAGGGCATGCACTGCCTGGAGGACTAGGGTAGCAGCCTGGGGATGGAGCATTCTGCCCTCTACCCGAGGTATATGAGGCATCTCTGAGGAGAGCTAGATGGGCCAGTGGGTCACCTCAACAACACTCACCCAGCTAGGAGAGCCAAGGCATGTCACCTGGAATGACTGGCTCTCCAAGGGCCAGCTGGCCACCCTATCCTGCAGGTGGTCAACAAAGCTTTGACCCTGGCCAGAAAGGAAGATGCTGGCAGGGCCCTGTGCTGAGGACAGCAATGACATAACACACTTACCTGGGCAGGACCCACATACAGAGACTCCTGGAGAGGCACAGGTCCTGTCACCAAGATGCACAGTCTCTGGGGATTGTGTCCCTGGGGACTGGCTGTGTGGGTAGACTGTGTGAGCTGCCCCAATATGCCACCCAGAAAGTGGAAATGGCCCTGGAAAGCGGTAGCAGGGAAGCCCCTCCCCGGTGGCTTATTCTCCACCTGCCTCCCTCTGCTCCTGGCAGCCCTGCCCCATCCCGATTTTCAACCCCACCTGTGTCTGCCTGGAGGGTGGCATGGCTAGCTTTAGTATTTCCTTCTGCAGCTCAGTGATGGGCTCCAGCCGCCCTCACCATGCCTCAGAACCTGAGACCCTTAGGGAAGGATGGGGCATGCTGCAAACACAAGCCCAGTGTGAGAGGGTCCTCGGGCCACAGAGGTCACAGGTCATGGTCTACAGACTCCAATTCTGATTTCCTGACCAGGATTCAACCATCAGCATGCTCTTTAACCTTATTAAGTCTTGTTGTTCCCATCTGTGACATGGGGAAGGCACCCACCTCAGAGGTTTTGTGTAGCAACAAATGAATATGATTAAAGTGCCTTTCCTGGTGCTACACATAAAGCCAGGCGTGAGTCCTCGTGCAGCTGCCCCCCCATGTCCAGTTCCCAGAGGGTAGCCTGGACGCTGACATTGGGCCAGGGCTCAACAATGCCTGGATGCCTGGCCCCCCTGTAGATACTGGGACCCTGGCCTGGGCCTGGACAGAAGGTGTTGCTGCAGCATTTGGAGATGACCCCATGGGTGAGGACTGGGGCCTATGTGGCCCTGTGAAGGGGTGCACCCTAAGGTGGGGCTTGAGCACCTGGGCTGAGAGGGTACAGGATGGACGGGCCCGCAGGTGAGATCCAAGACCACTCTCCACCATGCTTCGAACAAACCCCTCACCCTCCATCTGCAGACTCAGCTCTGCATATTTAAGACACTAATGGGCCCTTACTTAAAAAAATGATATTTTGCTTGCACACTCAAGACTCTTCATCCGACATCAGTAGGGAATCAAAAATCTCTTATTTGGAAACAGCACGTAGGGGAAGCAATGTTGAAAATTTATCATTGTTCCACAACCTACACATCCTCTGGGAGTTATTATTTTAAAACACAACATGTACTGTTAGTTTAAATGATCCCAACTGTGATAACACTCTTTAAATCTTCCGTAATCCTTCGCGTTTGAACCACTTGCAGATGAGAGTAAATCTATTAGGTGAGAGGAGAGTCAGCACTCAGTGGAGGTGAAATAAAATGACGCAACAAAAACCTAGATTGTGGGCTAACACCTCCCACCATCCCCCTCAGAATGTGGCAGCTGAACAAGGAGACATGGCAGGCCTGGCAACAGTGCCCAGTGGGGCTTCCCATCCTAGCTTTTAGGAAACTGGACACTTGGGGCCAGTGTCCACCTGGGGCCTAGGGGTAAACCTAAGATCTGTGTCCACCTGTGGCCTAGGGGTCAACCTAAGACCTGTATTTCCCCTGGGACCTGATGTCCACCTGAAGACTGGAGTTCACCTGTGGCCTACTGTCCACCTGGGGCCTGAGGTCACTAGGGGCCTAGGTATCCTTCTGGGGCCTCGTGCCCACTTGTCCTTGATTTCTACCTGGATCCTGGGTATCCACCTGGAGCCATATACCATGAGCCTGGTTACCTTCCTGGGGCCTGGTGTCCACCTGGGGCCTGAGAGTCAACCTGGGGCCTAATGTACACCTGGAGTTCAGTGTTCACCTGGGGCCTGAGTTCTTGAGGAGCCTGGTCTTTACCTGGGGCCTGTATCTGTGTGTGTGTGTGTGTGTGTGTGTGTGTGTATGTGCATGTGTGTAATCTCACTTTCTATATAGTTTTGAAAAATAACTCTGGGTTTTTTTTGTTATCATTGTTCACATGCAGTTAAGTTTCAAGTAAATGGACACACTGATTTGTTTCTGTCTTCTCATTTTTTCTTATCGTGCTTCATTTGCTTTATTATTTCTGTTCATCGTCATTTGAATGGTCAATCACAGGATACCAAAAATGACTTTATAAGGAACAGTGGTAAAGAAAAATTGACCAGAAAATATGAAAATCTGTAACACAATTAAAAGTATAACTTTGAAATTTTAATTTAAACAAATAGGATAGGGAAAATAGGTGGAAAATTAATTTTAATTAGTTCTTTAGTTAACTAGTACCGAAATATTGAAAGACAAAAGTAAAAAAGCTGAAAAAAGTATAAATAACATGGTCAATAAGCTTTATCTAAAAGTATACAAATTTACATTCAAGAAAAAAATATAAATTTAGTCATGTTTTCAAATGTAGGTCATGAATTAGACAACCAAGGAGTAATCAATGCATTCTAAATAATCAACATCATATTGTATTCCTCAAAGCCAGCACCAGTTGGAGGTATATTTCTAACTTTAAGTATGTATTTTAGAAAAAACTAAAAATCGAATAAAACAACTAAATCATCCATTTGAAAACCTAGAAAAAGCATATAAGTAAACAAAAATCATAACAAATTTAAGAAATATAAACTACTTAAAGAAATAACATGACAAAAATTAAAATAAAATAAATTTTGATATTAGCAGCAACACTAATTAAGAACATAAGGTACATAAATGAAACACAGAATTTTGAAAAAGATATTACTAGAGATGTAACAGAGATAAAAAAATTTGGTCTTAAAATAGCAGGAAAAAATGTTTATCCCTGTTCTTTTCACAAATTCCTCCAAACTATCAAAGATACACAGAAAGAAACAAACAAGAACAAATAGAAAATAGAAAAGCACAACAAACCAGACCTGTTCATTTCACACTCTCCTATTAGGTTGGTGTAAAAGTTATTCTGGTTTTTGCCATTAAAAGTAACATCAAAAACTGCAATTACTTTTGCAGCAACCTAATAATCTTTTGCTTATGATTTGCCTTTTTCTGCATATGGGACTGCGGAGAGAACACACCAGCCATGACAATCCAAGTATTCAATCTCCATATGTGCATTATGACTGGCATGGGTTTGTGGGTGGTGGATGTACAGAGTGTTGGCACAATTTGCTATGTAGGGGATGCTCTTAGATATCCAGATAGAGTTACCAGGCAGTAGCCCATCACCTCTCTGAGTCTAGAGGTCTGAGAACAGGGTGGGTGGGAGAATATAGCGAGAACTCTGTGAGGAATCAGAGATATGGGGGTTACATCCTTGACCTACGTGTAGCCAGCAAGTCCTATTCAATGTGCTGAGTTTTAGAGAAAGGCTCAGACAAGGGACCAGAGCACGTGCAGGAGATTCCACAAGCTTCCCAGGGTTCTGCTTGGGCCAGGGCCTTGCCCAGCACAGTCTTGAAAGGACGGAACTGGGGTCCTGCAGTCCACCTCTGTGGGCACCTGGAACTAGGACAGTCCCACTTACCCTAGTGTAGACAGGGGCTACAGGAAAATAAGCCTCCCTTTTCTCCTGTATATAATGTGAGGTGCTTAGAGCATGAAACCACAGGGTTCCACATGCTCAGAAAGTGTCTGTTGACCTTGATTTTTTATGAGTGATCCCATTTGTGCTGAGACACTTGTAAAAAGCTATTCACCCCTGGGGGTCCTTCAGAGCAGAGAGAGGCTTGGAGGTTTGGGTAAATGATTTGGGATACGACAGAATGTGCCCAGGCACTGGACCCTGTGTCAAAAGTCCCAGAACAAGATCAAACCTCATTTGGAAGTTGGGGGAAATTGCTGCCCTGGCTGAGGTGAGGATGCCTCGAGAGTGAACTGCACACCCCAGGACCTGGAGGCAAAGAGGGGACAAGAGAGGCTGCTGAGGTCCTTCTTACTGCCCTTGGAGCCTGCAGATCCTGCTCCTTTCCCTCCTAGGACCCTGGAGAGCCACCAACTTGAGGACTCCTAAATGCAGTTTCCTGTTTTGTTCTGTGATGCTCCTGTCTGAGGCTGCGGTGCTGATGCTGGCTGGGTGGGTGGAGGACAGCCTCCTGTGTTCCTGGCACCCACTGAGCTTTGCTCATGCATCTGGAGCCAGAGGAGTCATGCTGAGGTCATGCATTTCCTGTTCTTGTGAATAATCTCCACATTATGAGGTGGCCATAAGCAGGAAAGGGCATTTGACATCCTCCCATTTATTCATTCAGCGACTCTGCCCTTAGCATTAATCCTGTGTGCCAGGTGCCCTGGTGGGCCCAGCGTATGGTATTGAAAATGATCTCGTGGTCACTGACCCCTAGGGGCCAATAGTCTGAAGATAGGTAGACATCAAGCCCCAAGTTGATACCTAGGTGCCTGGTGAACATCAGGCCGCAGATGGACACCCTGGCCAGAGGTAGACATCAGGTCCCAATGGAAACTCGGCCCAAGGTGGCTATCTTGCCACAGTTGAATAGCTAGTCCCAGGTGGACATCAGCCTCCAGGTTGACATCGGTCCCCAAGAGGATATCTAGGCCCCAGGTGGATACCCACTGCATACTTGTAAATTGTCAAGATTGCTTTTTTAAAGCCACAGAGAGTTATCATAGGACACGATAATTTTTAGTAGATTTTGAATATTCCTAAACTCCATGAGAAATCATAATAAATATTTTTAAAATCAGGATGTATATGAAATGAGTATTTTAAAATTTATCTTTCATGTTTAAGGATTTGGAATGAAATGTTACAAAAGCTATCTGTGTTATTTGCAGAACATGTAGACAATGAAAAAATCAGAGGGCAAAAATATCTATATTTTTTGGCTATGGGATAATCACTGCTATATCACATTCCTTCTAACCTTATTGCCATAGATTTTTTACAATTAATATTGATTTTATGCCACATAGTTCATTACATATGCAATGGAGTATTATTTGTTCATTAGTAAATCACAAAGAGACTGACTGTATGTACATTTAAAAAGGCAAAAGGGAGAGAGAAATTTACATAATTCAGGTTTTTCCACTTAGCATTTTATCAATAAACATATGTGATTGAGTGCAGATGAATGAGATTTGGTTCTGTATTTACTTCGGATGGCCTCATGTCCTATGTGCTTATCACTAAATATGATTCTATTGTAAACCATTTGGATTTATTTTTAAATACGTCCTTAAAGGAACAAAAACATCTACCTTTGATGTAAACCAAATAAACAACAAGAATCTGTTCTAATGCTAGAGCAAAAGCAAACTGAGGATGATTGAAAAATTACATATATCAATACGTCACTTTAGAGGCCACTTAATTTTTTTCCAAGGGGATATTTGACTACATTTCACTTGCATCTTATTTAATGATTTTATACTTTAAACCCCAAATTATAAATCTAGAATTTAGAAAGTTTATTTCCTCACTGGATTAATTTTGGGAAATATTATTTTATATGTGCACAAATATTACAAAGTCACTGTAGACACTTGAAAACTGTAATATCTTTTAAAGGCAATATTCTACATTAAGCTGGTGTAACAAAATTGTTTGGTGCATTTGTCCAGTACATTTTGTATATTTTACGTATTTAACCTTTTTTATTCAGGAACTAATTTTTGAGTATCTACTAAGTACTAGGCTCTGCATTACTAAATGAATTTAAAGAGTGAAATAACAGACACGGTCTCAGACAATAAAAATTAACATCAGGTTACCTATTTATATATTTTAAAATGGTAATTATGAAAACTTTTTGAGATTTTTAACTAGGTAACATTATAATAACACACTTGATGTTGTTAATATTTGCCAGTGAGCAAAAAAGAAAATAAAAAATTGTTTAAATTTATTCAATATACACTTTAAAATTGCAGAAAATAGTCAAGTTTCTCTGCTTTGCAGTTGAATGTGTCTATGTGTTTTTCTCTGCAACTTGGCTTTTCTGGAGTGAGAGAAACAATTATTCTTCCAGCCCAATAAAGGCAGAAGAGTAACAATAAATCTAATATTTTAAATGCTTATCAAAGGATAGGAAACATATTATTTCAGAATACTGAGATCAATAAGTTGACCTACAAAAAAAGCCAAACTGACAGTATTACTGAATAAAGAAAGGCCCAAACAGACAAAATACTTTTTATTTTGTAACCTCGTTATGACACAACTTACCCTAACTATAAAGACCCTAAATTACCAAGATGGGTGCTTATAATATGGAGAGTAGAAAAATCCATTTCACTTTTAGCTTTTTTATTTCTCTCAGAATAAAAAGTGTATAAGGAGTTTATAAAGAAGTTGATACTATAAGTTAATACTACAATGACAGCACTTTTCAAGAAAAGACTTTTTTCTGTCTTACAAATATCGTGTTAGCAGTATTTGTTTTCTCCAGAAATAATGAGGAAATAAAAGCATGAGTATGTGGGTAGTGCAGTTTTAAAAGAATACTTTCTCCTGTTTCGACATTATTTTAGAATTTAAGATAGAAGCTAAAATACCTAGGGATAATGATATGACTATCAAAAATTAAAAATTAAAGGACATTTTGAGTATTATAGGTTAAGAATGAGAACTTACTACCCAATGAACAGGGGATAATTCATTATGCTCCATATCCATTGAATTAAAAGACAGGCCCATTACCTGGATAATTTGAAAGTTTAATTGTATTTAAAAGTCTTGTTTCATTCATCAAGCTAAAGGATAAGCTCCCAAAAATATTCTAGGATTGCATATCCCCAACTCTGTAGGAAGTATAGAAAGAATGTTATAAGGGCCACCATCTAAACATTATTATGGAAATAATTTAGTACCATTCCATTTGCCTTTGTACATTTAAAAATGTAAATGGCTTTCTCATATTACGAAACATCATTTTTCAAAACCCAGATAAACATAGTATATTGCACGAGAATAATTATTTTCTTTATTAAAAAAGAAATGCTGGAGGCTAAGTCCAAAAGACATAAATTATTTTATACTAATAACTACTAACATTTTATTCATTAAAATATAAAAGTCAAAGATTTTAAAATGATCTTTAAATGATTAATAACATGTTGATCACTTTTTCTTCTTTCTGTAAACCTTTTTGAGTCTTAAAAATATTAAACTATACAAGCAATATTAAATAGTATATAAACTTGGATCAAAATATTCAAATTTGCTAGAATGTGGACATTGGAAAGAATGAAAATAAACAGAAGCATAAAGCAGCAGATATAAAATTAAGAAAGCAACTAAGAGTGTTTAAAGTACATATTCATCTGTAGTGTAATGTCTACCATAAACAGTGAGTCTTCTCGGTAAAACACAAATTGTTCATGAAGGGAAAAAGCATGTTGTATTACAGAATATTCAACATAATTTTTTTTAGTACTAACTTGTGCCTGGAATATTATTGGTTTTTCTATTATGAACTTACGCACTTGCTAATTTTTTTCATAAAAAATTCTGTTTACAACTCTATTCAAAAGCAGTTTTTGGTGTTTTTTTTTTTTCTTCGAGACAGAATTTTGCTGTTTTCACCTAGGCTGGAGTGCAATGGTGTGAACTTGGCTCACAGCAACCGGGCAACTTTCGCCTCCCAGGTTCAGCTGATTCTCTTGCCTCAGCCTCCCGAGTGGTTAGGACTACAAGCATGCACCACCATGCCTGGCTAATTTTGTGCTTTTAGTAGAGACATGGTTTTGCCATGTTGACCGGGCTGATCTTGAACTCCTGACCTGAGGTCATCCGCCCACCTTGGCCTCCCAAAGTGCTGGGTATGGGCAAGAGCCACCATACCCGGCCTCAAAAGCAGTTTTTAAAAGCAAACACAATATAACACCAAAGTTGAAAAATCTATGCTCACCCAAGGATGCCAGGTTTAATAAATTATTTATAGAATACTGCATCAAAAATAAGACAATAACCCAAAATATACCATTAAAGATGTATCCACTCCTACAACTAGAGATAATTAATCTATCTGGTAGCAAATGATACTTCAATCAGTTTCAGCATGTCTGAAATCTGTAAGGACAAAAGTGATAAAACATGACCTTCATTCTTCATTAGACTCTTACAACACTTGAAGGAAAATAATTTCTGAAGCACAAAGAGGTAAAGAGGTGCAATCTTTCAAAAAGATATTCAGTGTTCAAAATCCAAGAGTGCAATATCAGGCTGGGTGCGGTGGCTTACGCCTGTAATCCCAGCAACTTGGGAGGCCATGGTGGGTGGATCACCTGAGGTCAGGAGTTCTAGACCAGCCTGGCCAACAGGGTGCAACCCTGACTCTACTAAAAATACAAAAATTAGCCAGGCATGGTGGTGTGCACCTGTAGTCCTAGCTACTTGGGGGGCTGAGACAGGAGAATCGCTTGAACCTGGGAGGTGGAGGTTGCAGTGAACGGAGATCATGCCACCTCACTCCAGCGTCAGTAACAGAGTGAGATTCCATCTCAAAAAAAAAAGTGTAATATCGGTACACACAGATAATATACTGAATGAAACAAATAGAATAATTGGAAGAGGTATCTTGATGATCAAAGAGTCATTAGAAAGGTTGTTTTCATGTCTTTGAAGGAAACTGCAATGTGAGAAATTAGTACTTTGACTAAATTTAGTAAATTTAGTACTATTTAGTAGTATACTATTTAGTACTATACTAAAAAAGTACTGTTTAGTACTATACTATTTAGTACTATACTAAAAGTACTATTTAGTACTATACTAAAAGTTTGTTGCTAACATGTATTGAGTTATTACCGTGTGTTAGGCAGAGTATCATATAATTTACATGTGTTATCTCATTTATTGTAGGTAAAACGTAATTTCAAACTCTGGGAGTATATATGAATTAGATGGAATAAAATTCTATTTAAATGGCCATCAGTAAATCGGTATCTAGGAACAGGGTGATACAGTGCCCAAGTTTTCTATTCTTACTAAATGTTTTGTTTCGTTTTCAACGTTTTCTTGGATATTGCTCTTTTTTGGTCATTTTTTTTTTATTTTAGAAAACTAATAAATTGACTCTTCTTCACACTGACTCTTGGATTTTATAGAAGAAAAACTAAATTCTGTACATTTATGTTTACCTCATTTTTTCTCTTTTAAATTTATTTTTATTGACATATAATAGATGTACATATTATGGGGTACAGAGTGATATTTTGATATATTTATGCAATGTGTAAAGATCAATTCAGAGTCATTATCATATCCATTACCTAAATCATGTATTATTTCTTTGCAGTGAGAATATTCAAATATTCTTTTATTTTAGTTATTTGAAAACACAAAATAAGTTCCCATTAACTACAGTCACCCAATAGTGCTGTAGAGAACTAGAACTTCTTCCTTCTCTCCAGTTGTAATTTTGTACGTATTAACCATTTTTCTTATACTCTTCTTTCTCCAACCCTTTCCAGGATATGGTAACCAGAACTCTACTGTTATCTACTTCTAAGAGATTAAAAATTTTAGCTTCCATACGTAAGTGAGAACATGTAGTTATGTGGTGTTTATGTTTCTATGCCAGGCTTATTTCACCTAACATAATGCCCTCCACTTGCATTCTTTTTGCCACAAATAACAGGATTTTGTTCTTTATTATGAATAAATAATATTCCATTATACATGTATGTTATATTTCCTTATCCATTCATCTGTTGATGGACACTTATGTTGATTCCATATCCTGGCTATTGTGAATAGTGCTGTAATAAACATGGGGGTGCAGGTAACTCTTTGATATACTGATTTTCTTTCCTTTGGATATATACTGAAAACCATATGATTAAATTAATAAACACAATAAAAGCGTTTGGCAAAATTAAATATTCTTACATGACAAAAAACCTCTCAACAACTTAGTATAAAAAATATATGCCTTAACACAGAAGGACATAAAGGACAAATCTACAGCTAAGATCATACTGAATGTGGAAAAGGTGAAAGACTTAACTGTGAACAAGAAAAAGATTTTACTGGAACAAGAAAAGGATGCCTATTTTCACCAATCATATTTCACATAGTGAAAGTCTTAGCCAGGACAATTAGGTTAGAGAAAGAAATAAAGGACATCTGAATTGGAAAGGAGACAGTCAAATCGTCCCTGTTTAAAGACAATGTGATCTTATACACGGAAAAAAATAAGAGTCTACCAAAAGCTTCTTAGGGTGATAAATGAAATGAATAAAGTTGCAGGATATAAATCAACATACAAAAATCAGTAGCATTTCTATATATTGATAGTAAACTAGCTGAAACAAGAAAGCAATTCCTTTTACAATAGTTACAAAAATGTACTTAGAAATAAATTTAACCAAGGAAGTAAAAGATTTCTACAACAAAAATGACAAATATTAATGAAAGAAATTAAAGAAAACACAAAAAAGGAAAGACATCCACGTTTACAGATTGAAATAATGTTCTTAAAATGACCCAATATCCTATGTGATTTACAAATTTAGTACAATCACTAGCTTGTACTTTTCAAAGCACCCTTGCTGCGTATTCTTAAGATACTCAATGACAATGCCTGGATTTAAGTTTGAGGTGTTATATCTATTTTATATTGGGCACAATATAATGTTATCAGAGATAATAGTTTTGATTGGTCCTAGGTCATACAGTAATATATACATTGCGATTTATAGACAAGCCATCTTTTAATACTCAGGCATTTAGAAAGTTCATTTAGACAAAGTTATAAAAACTTGCCTTCCATTCTGCCTATATCACCTAAAAATCCTAATTTAAGAGGTAATAACATTTTTTATTTGATATACAATTTATCAACACAATTAAAATCTAACAATTATCATGTGCAGAGTGTGAAAATCTCAGCAGATTAAGGAACACAAAGTCATCTTTTTCATATTTCGGATGTAAAACTGTTTTGGAAACTGTTATTTTTAGAAACAGTTAAAAACATTTTTTCATTAGTTTTTCATGTAAAATTGTGACAACCAGCATGAAATAACTGTCATCACAGAAGCATGGTATATTCGATTCCAAAACATATTCTGTGTAAGTTTTAATATATTTATGTACTATTTATACTTAGATTGTAACCCATAATGTACAGATATTATTTTTCCTTCAACTCTTAAGAATATTCTTAAATAATAAAATTAAAATTAATGAATTATAATTTTTGGTTGGGAAAACGAATAGACACACACGTGACAGTGCATCACTTCACCTCATCATTTCATCTCATTTCATCATTTCATCTCATCATTTTATCTCATCATTTCATCTCATCCCATCTCATCTCATCACATCATTTCATCATATGATCTCATCACTCATCTCATCATTTCATCAAATCTCATCTCATTTCCATTTCATCATTTCATTTCATTTCACTATTTCATCTAATTTCATTTCATTATTTCATTGTGTCATTTCATATCATCTCATTTCATCTCATATTTTTCATCTCATCATTTTTCATATTATTTTTCATCTCATTTCATCTCATCTCATTTCATCCTTTCATTTCGACATTTCATCTCATCATTTCATCTCATCTCATTTCATTATTTCATTTCATCTCATTTCATTATTTCACCTAATTGCATTATTTCATCTCATCTCACTTCATCTCATTTCATCTTATCATTTTTCATCTCATCATTTAATCTCATTTCATTTCATCTCATCATTTCATCTCACCACATCGCTTCATCATTTCATTTCAACATTTCATCATTTCATCTCATCTCATCTTTCAATTTCATTTCAATATCATTTCATCATTTCTTTTCAATTTCATCTCATTTCATTATTTCATTTCATTTCAATCTCATTTAATCTAATCATTTTTCATCTCATCATCTCATCTCATCATTTCATCATTTCATTTCATCATTTCATCTCATTTCTTCTCATCATTTTATCTCATTTCATCTCATCTCATTTCATTTCATTATTTCATTTGATTTCATTATTTCATTTCATTTCAACTCATTTCATTTCATCTCACCTCATTTCATTTCATCTCATTTCATTTCATCTCATTTCATCTCATCTTATCTCATTTCATCTCATTTCTTCTCATCTCATCTCATTTCACCATTTCATCTCATTTCATCTCATCATTTTATCTCATCATTTCATCTTATCATTTCATCTCATCATTTCCTCTCATTTCATCTCATCTCACCTCAGCATTTCATCATTTCATCTCACCATTTCTTCTTATTACATCTCATCATTTTATCTCATCATCTCATCTCATCTCATCTCAATTCAATTTCCTTTCATTATTTTATTTCACCTTACTTCATTTCATCTCATTCATTTCAGCTCATTTCATTACATCTCATCATTTCTTCTCATTACATCTCATCTCATTTCATCTCATCATTTCATCTCATAATTGCATCTCATCATTTCATCTCATTTCATTACATCTCATCATTTCTTCTCATTACATCTCATCTCATTTCATCTCATCATTTCATCTCATCATTGCATCTCATCATTTCATCTCATCTCATTTCATCATTTCATCTCATCATTTCCATTTCATTTCCATTTCATTATTTCATTTCATCATTTAATTTCATCATCTCATTTAATTTCACCTCATTTCATTATTTCATTTCATTTCATTATGTCATTTCATTTCATCTCATTTCGTCTAATTTCATTTCATTTCATTTCATATCATTTCATTTCATCTCATCATCTCTTTTCATCTCATCATTTCATCTCATCATCTCATCAACTCATCTCATCTCATTTCATCATTTCATCTCATCTCATCATTTCATCTCATCATTTCATCTCATCTCATCATTTCATCTCATCATTTCATCTCATCTCATATCTTCTCATCTCATTTCAATTACATTTCATTTTTTCATTTCATTATTTCATCTCATCTCATTTCATCTCATCACATCTCATCATTTCATCATTTTATTTCATTATTTGATGTTATTTCATCTCATTTCATCTCCTCTCATTTCAATTTCATTTCATTTCATTATTTCATTTCGTCTCATTATTTCATTATTTCCTTTCATTTCATCTCATCATTTCATCTCATCATTTCATCTCATCATTTTATCTCATCATCTCATCTCATCATTTCATCTCATCATTCATCTCATCATTTCATATCATCATTTATCTCACCACTTCATTTCATCTCATTTCATCTCATTTCATCTCATCTCATTTCATTTCATTATTTCATTTGATTTCATTATTTCATTTCATTTCAACTCATTTCATTTCATCTCACCTCATTTCATTTCATCTCATTTCATTTCATCTCATTTCATCTCATCTTATCTCATTTCATCTCATTTCTTCTCATCTCATCTCATTTCACCATTTCATCTCATTTCATCTCATCATTTCATCTCATCATTTTATCTCATCATTTCATCTTATCATTTCATCTCATCATTTCCTCTCATTTCATCTCATCTCACCTCAGCATTTCATCATTTCATCTCACCATTTCTTCTTATTACATCTCATCATTTTATCTCATCATCTCATCTCATCTCAATTCAATTTCCTTTCATTATTTTATTTCACCTTACTTCATTTCATCTCATTCATTTCAGCTCATTTCATTACATCTCATCATTTCTTCTCATTATATCTCATCTCATTTCATCTCATCATTTCATCTCATAATTGCATCTCATCATTTCATCTCATTTCATTACATCTCATCATTTCTTCTCATTACATCTCATCTCATTTCATCTCATCATTTCATCTCATCATTGCATCTCATCATTTCATCTCATCTCATTTCATCATTTCATCTCATCATTTCCATTTCATTTCCATTTCATTATTTCATTTCATCATTTAATTTCATCATCTCATTTAATTTCACCTCATTTCATTATTTCATTTCATTTCATTATGTCATTTCATTTCATCTCATTACATTTCGTCTAATTTCATTTCATTTCATTTCATATCATTTCATTTCATCTCATCATCTCTTTTCATCTCATCATTTCATCTCATCATCTCATCAACTCATCTCATCTCATTTCATCATTTCATCTCATCTCATCATTTCATCTCATCATTTCATCTCATCTCATCATTTCATCTCATCATTTCATCTCATCTCATATCTTCTCATCTCATTTCAATTACATTTCATTTTTTCATTTCATTATTTCATTTCATCTCATTTCATCTCATCACATCTCATCATTTCATCATTTTATTTCATTATTTGATGTTATTTCATCTCATCATTTCATCTCCTCTCATTTCAATTTCATTTCATTTCATTATTTCATTTCGTCTCATTATTTCATTATTTCCTTTCATTTCATCTCATCATTTCATCTCATCATTTTATCTCATCATCTCATCTCATCATTTCATCTCATCATTCATCTCATCATTTCATATCATCATTTATCTCACCACTTCATTTCATCTCATTTCATTTCATCTCATTTCATCTCATCTCATTTCATCATTACATCTCATCATTTCATCATTTTATGTCATCATTTCATGTCATTTCATCACATCTCTTCTCATCTCATTTCATCCCATCATTTCAGCATTTCATCTCATTTCATCTCATCATTTCAACTCATTTCATCTCATCTGGTCATTTCCTTTCATTTCCATTTCATTATTCCATTTCATCATTTCATTTCATTATTTCATTTCATTATTTCATTTCATATCATTACATTTCATCTCATTTCATTTCATCTCATCTCATCATTTCATCTTGTCATTTCATCTCATTATTTCATCTGATTTCATGTCATCATATCATGTCATCATTTCATCTCATCATTTCATCACATCTCATTTCATCATTTAATCTCATTATTTAATCTCATTTCATCTCATCATTTCATCTCATCTCATCACTTCATCATTTCATCTCATCATATCTAATCTAATTATTTCAATTTAATTTCCATTTCATTATTTCATCATTTCATTATTTCATTTCATCTCATTTCATTATTTCATTTCATTATGTCATTTCATTTCATCTCATTACATTTCATCTCATTTCATTTCATCTCATTTCATTTCATCTCATTTCATCTCATCTCATTTCATCATTTCATCTCATCATTTCATCTTATGTCATCTCATTTCAATTTCATCATTACATTTCATAATTTCCTTTCATTATTTCATTTCATCTCATTTATTTCATTTCATTTCATCTCATTTCATCATTTCATCTCATTTTTCATCTCATCATTTTTCATCTCATTTCATCTCATTTCATCTTATCTCATCTCATTTCATCATTTCATCTCATCATTCATCTCATTTCATGTCATCATTTTAACTCATTATTTCATCTCATCTCATTTCAATTTCATTTCATTATTTCATATCATTTCATTATTTCATTTCATCATTTCATCTCATCATTTCATTTCATCCATCATCTCATCATTTCATCTCATCATTTCTTCATTTCATCCATCTCATCATTTCATCTCACTTCATCTCATCATTTCATCATTTCATCCATCATCTCATCATTTCATCTCATTTCATCTCATCTTATCTCCTTTCAATTTCTTTTCAATTTTGTCATTTCATCTCGTCATTTCAATTCAGCATTTCATCTCAAAACTTCATCTCATCTCATCTCATCATTTCATCATTTCATCTCATCATTTCATCCTTCATCTCAAGTCATCTGATCATTTCATCTAACTGAAACGATGTAATGGAATCATGAAATGAAATGGATAGGATGCCCTCAGTGATGTTAAATTTAAAAATTGTTTGTTTTCATGTCTTCATTTTTATATTTATATGTATTTATATTTATATTTCTTTTCACTTTTTATTTATATTTTTACTTATTTCTTTATTTATAGACAAGGTCCTGTTCTGTGGCCTAGGCTGGAATATAGTGGTGCATTCACAGTTCACTGCAGCCTCGAGCAAACCTCCCACCTCAGCCTCCCAGGTAGCTGGGACCCAAGGTGCACACCACCACACCTGGTTAGTATTTTATTATTTGTAGAGGTGGAGGCTTGCTATGCTGCCCAGGCTGGTCTCAAACTCCTGGGCTCAAGCAATCCTCCTGCCTTGTCACCCCAAAATGCTGGGATTACAGACATGAGCCACAGTGCCCAACCCATTTATTTATTTATTTATTTATTTATTTAATAAAGACAAGGTCTCACTATGTTGTCTTCAACTCCTGGCCTCAAATGATTCTCCAAACTTGGCCTCTCAAAATGTTGGGATTACAGGTATAAGCCACCATGCCTGGCCTAAAAATAGTATTATATTTTTGTATTATATAATTTTCAATTAGGTAATATGAATATTCTCTACAAGAAATATGCCCTTAATTACATAGGTATAAACATTTGTTACACTGAGAAAAATCTAATAGAGCTAAAAATAAAAGTTAATTTGGAAAGGTCATTAGATACTCATACATTCTTACATTTACACATTCTTTCATATATTCATATATTCTTTTAACAGTATCAATGGTTTGGAGTTACGCATACAAACCCATGACCTATGTGTAATTCAACGAATAACAGGCTAATAATTAATAACTAATAACTAATACAACTAATAATTACAATTCAGGGCATATTATATACAAAGTTTCAACTTATCATCATCAGATTTTGTTTTTTTCTTTCTGTTTTGGCAGACACTATGAACACAACATTCAACTCACAGACACTATGGAGCCCTTACTAAGCATAAAGTACTGTGAAAGGCCAGGACTAGGACAGAACTGAGACAGGGCCAGGGATAGGACAGAACTGGGGCAGAGTCATGGCCAGAGAAAAACCAGGGGCAGGGTCACAGCCAGGGACATGACAGGACCAAGGCCAGGGCCAGAAGCAGGGCAGAACCAGGGCCAGGGCAGGGACATGGCAGGGCAAGGGCCATGGCAGGATCAGGGCCAGCAGAAGGCAAGGGCAGGGCTAGGGTAGCACAGGGCCAAGGCAGGGCAGGGTCAGTGTAGAGCAAGGAACGGGCCAGGGTATGGCAGGGCAGGGACAGGGAGGTCCAGGGCCACAGCCAGGTCCAGGACATGGACAGGGCAGGGCCAGAAACATGGCAGGATCAGAAAGGGGACAAGACAAGGGCAAGGCCAGAGAAGGACCATGGAAAAAACATGGCCAGGAAGGGTCCAGGGCAAGGGCAAGGCCAGGGCAGAACCAGAGCCAGGGCAGGCCAAAGGCAGGGCCAGGGATGGGCAAGGCCAGGGTAGGGCAGGGCCAGCGTAGGGTGAGGGTAGGGCCAGGGCAAGTTCAGGGCCAGGACAGGACTAAGATAGCACAGGGCCAAGGCAGGGCCAGGGCAGGGCCTGGGAATTGTCAGGGCCAGGGCCAGGGTCAATGCTGGGCCAGGGACAGGGCCAGAGCAAGGGCAGGGCCAGGGAGAAGGCAGAACCAGAGAAGATCCAAAGCAAGGGCAGGGCCAGGGCAGAACCAAGACTAGGACAAGGCAAAGCCAAGGCCAGGGCAGGGCAAGACCAGGGCAGGGCAAGACCAGGGCAGGGCAAGGCCAGGGCAGGGAAAGACCAGGGAAGAGCAAGGCCAGGGTAGAAAAGACCAGGGTAGGGCCAGGCCTGGGTAGGAGAAGGCCATGGTAGGGCCAAGGCCAAGGCAGGGCAGGGCTAGGGTAGCACAGGGCATGGCCAAAATCAGGGCAGGGCCATAGCAGTGGCAAGACTAGCAACAGGGCCAGGGCAAGCGCTGGACCAGAGCATGGTGGGGACAATATAGGGCCAGGACAGAGGCTGGCAAGGCAGGTCCAGGGCCATTTCATGGACTCGGTAGGCCTGGAGTCAGGCAAGGGCAGGGCAAGGGCAAGGCCAGGGAGAAGGCAGGGCCGGGGCCAAGACAGTGCCAGGGCAGGGCAGGAACAGTGCAGGGACAATGCAGGGTAAGGGCAAGGCCAGGGCATGGAAGGGCAGGGCACGACCAAGGAAGGGCCAGGAGAGGGCCAGGGCAAGGTCAGGGCCAGAACAAGGGTACGGTTGGGGCCAGGAATATGGTAAGACCAGGGCTGGGCCCAGGCTGGGATACGCAGGGCAGAGCATGGCCTGTGCAAGGCGGGCCAGAGCCAGGCCATAGAGAGAGTAGGGCAAATGCCAAGGCAAGGCTAGTGTAGTGCCAAGGCTGAGGCAAGGTCAGGGAAGGTCGAGGGCTAAGTCAAGGCTACAACCCATATGGGACAAAGGCCAGGGCAGATCTAGGGCACAAGCAGGGCAGGCTAGGGCACGGCAATGGCAAGACCAGGCCATGGCAGGGCCAGCCCAGGATAGAACAGGGCACAGGCAGGGCAGGGCCAGGGCCACGGCTGGGGCAGGACAAGGACCAGGACCAGGGTCCAGGCCAGGGCAAGGGTATGGCCAGGGCAGAGGTGGGGCTAGAGCCAGGGTCTGGGCAGGGCCAAGGCAGGTCCATTGCAGGGCCAGGGTTCAGACCAGGGCCAGAGCAGGGCTCGGGCAGGGCCAGGGCCAGGACCAGGAAAGGGCAATGACAGGAAAAGGGCCATGGCAGGACCAGCAACGGGGCTAGGGCCAGGACAGGGACAGGGACAGGTTCAGGGCTAGGGCCAGAATAGCATGCCAGGGTAGAGCCAGGCCAAATTAGGACTAGGACAGGGTCAAGACCAGGGCTGGGCCAGGGTATGGCCTTAAGTAGTGAAGGGACAGGGCCAGGGTCCATGCCAGTGCCAACGCCGGTCCAGGGCAGAGGCAGAGCCATGGCCAGGTCTAGGACAAGCCTGGGGCAGGGCCAAGGTCTGGGTCAGGGTCAGCACAAGACCAGGACAGAGCCAGGGGAGCCACCGGCCCTCCCTACAAGGCTCCTACCACCTGGCCACTGCTGCAGCACATCCATCGCTGTAAGCCTGACCCCCAATCCTGGCTGCAGTCACCTGCCATCCTAGTGCGGCCGCTCTCCTACCGCTCTGGTGCACTGCGGTCTCTGTTGCTGCCACCCACTCGCAATGAGGTGAGCCGTGGTGTCGCAGGCTCTGGGAGTCTCCCCCTCCTCCTGGCATGGAGCAGCTGGGCGGGCAAAGCCAGAAAAGCCTAGAGGAAGATGTGAGGAGTGGAAGGGTTAGAGCCTCAACTTGTCATGCTGGCCACTGGGTGGCAGGGGCCAGTTTCAACAAAGGCACTCACACCCACCCTTCAAAGTCCAGCCTCTCCTTTTGGCCCAAACTGACTAGGAACTGGGGTCTGGGGTGGGTGTGGAGACACCACAGCACCCAGCTCCCCACTCCACAGGAACCATTGGGCCCATCGTGGCTGCACTCATCGGGGAGCAGGAGAAGCAGAAAAATTCAGACCCAGCCAGCCCTCCGCACCCAAGGCCACAGATAGGACCAGGACTGTGCTAGGGCCAGTGTGAGGGTCAGGGCAGGGCCAGGACAGGGTGGAACAGGCCCGAGGTAGCACAGGGTTAAGTCAGGGCATGACCAACCAGCGCAGGTCTATGGCGGGGGCCGGGGCCGGGCCAGGGCTGGGGCAGGGCCAGAGCCAGGGCAGGGCCAAGGCAGTGGCAGCTCCAGGGCAGGGCCAGGGTTAGGACCACAGACATGTCCAAGGCCAGTGCCAAGGCAAGGGCAAGGGCTGGGGCAGGGCCAGGGTCATCTAAGAACCAGGGACAAAGCCAGGCCCAGAGCAGGGACAGGACAGGTACCTGGCAGGGCTAGGGTCTGGGACAGGGCCATGGAAGGGCCAGGGTCAGGGCCACAACCAGGTCTGTGCCATGGCCAGGTCCAACACAGTGCCCAGGTGAGGCTAGGGTGAAGGCCAAGATAGGGCCAGGGCAGGGTCAAAGCCAGGCTAGGGCCAAGGCAGGGCCATGGCAGGCAAGGCAGGGCCAGGAAACCATAGGGCCAAGACAGGGCAGGGCCAGGCCAGTGCCAAGACCTGGGCAGGGCCAGGGAACAGCCAGGGCAGGACCAGGTTCGGGGCAGGGGCAAAACAAGGGCAAGGACAGTGCAGGTTCTTGGCACAGCCAGTGTCCAGGACAGTGTCAGGGCAGGGCCAAGGCAGGGTCTGGGCCATGGTAAGACCAGCAACAGGGCTGGGGCTAGGCCAGTGACAGGACCAGAGTCAGGGAAAGGGCCACAACAGTGCAAGGCCAGGGTAGGGCCAGGGCCAGGGGAGAACCAGGGCAAGGTCTCAAGCAGGGAAGGGCCAGGGCTAGGACAGGTCAGGGCAGGGCCATGACAGGGCCAGTGGCTGCATTAGGGCAAGGGCAGGGCCAGAGCAAGGTAAGGGTCAGGGCCAAGGCCAGGGTAGGGACGGGGCAAGAAATATGGCAGGACCAGGGGCAATGCCAAGGCCAGAGCTGGGCCAGGGCTGAGCCAGGGCTCAGTCAGGGCAGGGCAGGGCAGGACATGTTATGGCCAGTGCAGGACAGGACAAGAGCCGGTCCACAGAGAGAGCAGGGCTGATGCCAAGAAAGAGCCAGGCAAGTGCCAAGGCTGAGGCAATGTCAGAGCATGTCCAGGGCAGGGCTGGGGCCAGGGTCAGAACCGAGCCAGGGCACAGCCAAGGCAGGGTAAGGCAGGGAAATGGCACGGCCAGGTCAGTACTGGGACAGGGCAGAGCAGGGCAAGGCGATGGTGGGGGCAGGCGAGGGACAGGCCAAGGCAGAGCCATGTCACACTGGGGCCAGGACACCTCCAAGTCCACTTCAGGGCCAGGGCTATGGCAGGACAAGACCAGGGCCAGGTCTGTGCTAGGGCCAGGTCCAGAGCAGGGCCTAGTGAAGACTCGGGTGAGGGCCAAGGTACAGCCAGGGCAAGGTGAAAGGCAGAGTAGGGCCAGGGCAGGGTGATGACACACCCAGAGCACAGCAGGGCAGGGTGATGGCAAGACGAGGGGCAGACCACTGCCAGCTCAGGGCCAGGGAAGGGCCAGGGCAGAGCCAGGAAAGGGTCTGGGTCAGGGCCAGGACCAAGGCAGAGCAGGGCCAAGGCCACGGCAGAGTCAGGGCAGGTCCTTCACAGGACCAGGTTCCAGGCCAGGGCCAGGGCAGCAGCAGGGGCAGGGCCTGGATAAAGGCAGGGCCAGGGATATGGCAGGACCAGGGCTAGGGCCAGGACCAGGCCATAGTGAGGGCAGGGTAAAAGCTAAGGCAGGGTCAGGGCAGGTCCACGGAGGGACCAGCACCAACCGGGGCCAAGGCACAACCAGCGCAGGGTAAGGCAGGGCAATGGCACCACTGGGCCATGACAGGGCAAGGTCAGTGCCAGGAGAGGGCAGAACAGGCAGGCCCATGGTGGGGCCAGGGCAGGGATGGGCCAAAGCAGGGCGAGGACATGTCCAAGGCCAGGTCAAGGCCAGAACAGGAGCAGGACCATGAACACTGGCAGGGCGAGTGCCATGACAGGACCAGGGTCAGGACAAGGGGCAGGGCCAGAGCCAGGGCCTGAGTCAAGGTCAGGCCAGCGCAGGTTCAGGGTAGAGCCAGTGCCAGGGCAAGATCAGGGCAGGGACAGGGTAGCACAGGGCCAAGACAGGGTCAGGATGGGGCCAGAGCAGGACAGGGCTGAGACAGTCCAGGTAACAGTAGGGCAGGTACAAGGCAAGGCATGGCAGTACAGGGCCAGATCCACGGCAGGAGCAGGGCAAAGCCAGTCCCATTGCCAATGCACCGGCCCTCCCTACAAGGCTCCTACCACCTGGCCACTGCTGCAGCACATCCATCGCTGTAAGCCTGACCCCCAATCCTGGCTGCAGCCACCTGCCATCCTAGTGAGGCCGCTCTCCTACCGCTCTGGTGCACTGCGGTCTCTGTTGCTGCCACCCACTCGCAATGAGGTGAGCCGTGGTGTCGCAGGCTCTGGGAGTCTCCACCTCCTCCTGGCATGGAGCAGCTGGGCGGGCAAAGCCAGAAAAGCCTAGAGGAAGATGTGAGGAGGGGAAGGGTTAGAGCCTCAACTTGTCATGCTGGCCACTGGGTGGCAGGGGCCAGTTTCAACAAAGGCACTCACACCCACCCTTCAAAGTCCAGCCTCTCCTTTTGGCCCAAACTGACTAGGAACTGGGGTCTGGGGTGGGTGTGGAGACACCACAGCACCCAGCTCCCCACTCCACAGGAACCATTGGGCCCATCGTGGCTGCACTCATCGGGGAGCAGGAGAAGCAGAAAAATTCAGACCCAGCCAGCCCTCCGCACCCAGGTGCCAATTCCTGTTCCAGACGACTCCACACAGAGGGCCCTGTCCCCCGTGGTGTCCCCAGGCGTGCCTGGCAGCCTCTGAGGCACAGACTCAGAGTGCACAGGCCCAGGAACCACGGTGGGTGTGGGGGCGCTGCCATGCTCAGGATTCCCACGCAAACGCTGCGCGCCTGTCACACTCCAGTATGACCAAGAGTAGGTCAGCCTCTGGAGTGTGGAGTCAGGGAGAGGAAAACTACTTCCTTGAATGCCAACTCTGCTGACTGCCGACAGCAGTGCAGCCCCTGACAGCAACGAACTCGCCCCACCTCCACAGCTAGTCCTGCCCTCAATAGCGCCCCCCACCTTCATCCCCCAATGCTGCCAGTAGCATATACCCGATAGTGCCCTAACCTGTCCTCCTACATGGGCATTGCAGCCCCAGAAAGCACCCATAACCCACCCTCCCTGCCGTGGGCAGTGCAGCCCTGTACAGTGCTACCAACCAGTACCCCTAATGCAGTCAATGACACCCCGGATAGCGCCCCCAACCAACCCCACACTGCAAAAGGTGCAGCCACGGATAGCCCCGTCCTACCACTCTGGTCGTGCTGCAGTCTCTGTCACCGCCACCACCAACCACAGTGAGGCAAGCCAGTGGGCCGCAGGCTCTAGCACTCAGCAGCCAGGCACAGAGCAGCTCTTGCTGATGGCCAGCTCCTACCACTCCCACCACGCTGCTGTCTCCGTGGCCATCTTCTTTGACTACAAAGGAGTGAAACTAGATATCAATAAGAAGAGTAACTTTGGAAAGAATACAATCACAGGGAAGTTAAACAATACTCTCCTGAACAAATGACTAGCCGGTCAATGAAGATACTAAGACAAATTCAAAAATTTCATGAAACAAAGGGTAATGAAAACACAGTATACCAAAATTGTTATGCAGAAAGCAGGACAAAGGCAGAGATTTAAAGCTATAACAGTCCACCATCCAAACAAAAGAAAAACTTCAAATAAACAATACATCTTAAAGTACTAGTAAAGTAAGAACAAACTAAACTGAAAATAACAAAATAAATAAGATCATAGCAGAAATAAAATTGAAATAAAAAACACACAAGATTAAATGAAAAGTTGGTTTTCTGGAAAGCTAAACAAAACTGACAAACTTTTAACCAGGCTAACTAAGGAAAAAAGAGACAAGATTCAAATAAATAAAATCAACAGATAAAGAAAAAGGAGACATTACAACTGATACTTCAGAAATTCAAAGGATCATAACTGGCTATTATATGCCGATACATTGGAAACCCTAGTAGAAATTGGTAAATTCCTAGATGCATACAACCTACTTACCTTGAACAATGAAAACATCCAAGACCAGAACAGACTGGTAACAAGTAATGAGATCGAAGCCATCAGAAAAATTCTCCCAGTAAAGAAAAACCCAGCAACTGATGTCTTCACTGCTGATGGCTTCACACCAAAAAATTTAAAGACCTAGTACCAACTCTACTCAAACTATTTTGAAAAACAGGAGGGAATACTTCCAAACTTATTCTATGAGACCATTATTACTGTGATACCAAAATCAGACAAAGGCATCAAAGAAGGAAACTACAGGCCAGTATCTCTAATATTGATCCAAAATTCCTCAACAAAATACTAGTGAATCAAATTCAGTAATACATTAAAAAGATAATTCATCATGATCAAGTGGGATGTATCCCTGGGATGCAGGGGTCACTCAACACACAATGTGATACATCATATTCACCAAATAAACGACAAAAGCAGTATGATCATGTCAACTGAAACTGAAACAGCATTTGATGAAATTCAACATCCCTTCATGCTATAAATCCTCAAAAAAACGGGTACAGAAGAAACACACTGCAACAAAATACAAACTACAAGAAAGACACCCACAGCTAGAATCAGATGGAATGGGGAAAAATGGAAAGCTTTTCCTCTAAGATCTGGAACATGATAAGGATGCCCACTGTCACCACTGTTGTTTAACATAGTACTGGAAATCCCAGCTAAAGCAATCAGTGTAGCACCTGATATGGCCCCCAACCCACCCTGCCCCCTGACAACAGCAGCGTAGCCCCCCCGCAATAGCGCACCAAAGACACCCAAACTGCCCTTCCTCCCCGCACCATGGGCATTGCAGCACCCCATGTGTCCTCAACCTGAAACTGCCACCCCCCCGCAGCCGCGCAGTGCAGCCCCGGATAGCACACTTAGACCACCTCATTGCTGCCAGCAACACGGTCTGGGATAGTGCCCCCAACCGGCTCCCCGCTGAGGGCATTTCCATCAAGATGGAAATGTAAAAAATTTCTTCGAACTGGATGACACAACCTATCAAGACCTCTGGGATACAGCAAAGGCAGTGCTAAGAGGAAAGCTTGTAGCCCTAAACACCTATGTCAAAAAGTCTGAAAGAGCACAAACAGACAATCTAAGTTTGACAATAAGGCCATAGTTACCAAAACAGCATGGTATTGGTTTAAAAATAGGCACATAGACCAATGGAACAGAAGAGAGAACCCAGAAATTAACCCAAATACTCACAGCCAACTGATCTTCGACAAAGTAAACAAAAACATAAAGTAGGGAAAGGACACCCTTTTCAACCATGATGTTGGGATAATTGGCGAGCCACATGAAGGGGAATAAAACGTAGCCCACCTCACCTTATAGAAAGATCTACTCAAGACGGATTAAGAACTTAAACCTAATTCCTGAACTATAAAAATTCTAGAATATAACACTGGATAAACCCTTCTAGACATTGGCATAGGCAAAGATTTCATGACCAAGAACCCAAATGCAAATGCAATAAAAACAAAGATAAATAGCTGGGACTTAATTAAACTAAAGAGCTTTTGCACGGCAAAGGGAAGAGTCAGCAGAGTAAATAGACAACCCACAGAGTGGGACCCCTGAGCCTGACCCGACCTCTGACCCCTAACCATTAACCCCTAACCCCAACCCTCACCCTCACCCTAACGCAACCCTAACCACTAATCCCTAACCCCTAACCTTTCTTAACCCCTAACTCTAAACGTTGACTCCTAACCCCTAACTCTGACCCCAACCCCTATCTCCAACCCCAAACACTAAACTTAACCCCTAACCCCTAACCCTAACGACAACCTTAACCCTAGGCTCGCTACTACGTTTGTATTGACTATGTCAACGTTGATTACTATGATCGCTGTCTTAGGACTGCATGGCTGCGAGGGGATTGCGAATCTTATATTAATATTTTTGTATTGAGGCAGTGCATTAGCATTACAGGTGCTTCTTACATGAGCAATGGGGGTGTCATATTTTGGGTGTCACGTCTGCATTACGACTGCTGCATTTGTCTTCCGAGGATGCGGTGTGGATCTCGCATTGCGGCCGCCTCACAATGGCTGGGGAGAACCTCGGTGGCAGGATTCAGAGGGACTTTTGGTTTCCCGTTTTCCACATTGAACCCTTCTAACTGGTCTCTGACTCTGATTATTCAGGGCTGCAAACAGGAAGGATTTTACTCACCGTCGATGCGGCCCCGAGTTGTCCCAAAGCGAGGCAGTGTCCCCAAGGTCTGTGCTGAGCAGAACGCAGCTCCGCCCTCACGGTGCCGCCGGCCCGCCCGGGTCTGTGCTGAGCAGAACACTGGTCTGCCTTCGCTGTACCTCCGAAGTCTGTGCAGAGGAGAACTCAGCTCTGCCCACGCGATGCTCTCCGGGTCTGCACTGAGGAGAACACAGCTCCGTCCTCGCAAAGGCATGGCGCCGGCGCAGGCGCAGAGGGGAGCGCACAGCGCCGGCGCAGGCGCAGAGGGGAGCGCACAGCGCCGGCGCAGGCGCAGTGGGGGGGGGGGGGAAACAGCGCTGGCGCAGGCGCAGGCGCAGTGGGGGGGGGGGGGCGAACAGCGCCGGCGCAGGCGCGGGTGCGGGGGCCGCGCACAGCGCCGGCGGAGGCGCAGAGGGGGCGCACAGCGAGCATCGTGAGGGCGGAGCTTAGTTCTCCTCTGCATACACTTCGGAGGTACAGCGAGGGAGGACCAGTGTTCTCTTCAGCACAGACCCGGGCGGGCCTGCAGCACCGTGAGGGCGGAGCTGCGTTCTGCTCAGCACAGACCCAGGGGACACCGCGAAGGCAGAGCAGCATTCTCCTCAGCACAGACCTTGGGGAAACTGCCTCGCTTTGGACAACTCGGGGCCGCATCGACGGTGAGTAAAATCCTTCCTGTTTGCAGCCCTGAATAATCAGAGTCAGAGACCAGTTAGAAGGGTTCAGTGTGGAAAACGGGAAACCAGAAGCCCCTCTGAATCGTGCAAACCGAGGTTCTCCCCAGCCATTGTGAGGCTGCCGCAATGCGAGATCCACACCGAAGCCTGGGAAGACAAATGCAGCATTCGTAATGCAGACGTGACACCCAAAATATGACACCCCCATTGCTCATGTAAGAAGCACCTGTAATGCTAATGCACTGCCTCAATACAAAAATATTAATATAAGATTCGCAATCCCCTCGCTGCCGTGCAGTCCTAAGACAGCGATCATAATAATCAAAGTCGACATAGTCAATACAAACGTAGTAGCGAACCTAGGGTTAAGGTTGTTGTTAGGGTTAGGGGTTAGGGGTTAAGTTTAGTGTTTGGAGTTGGAGATAGGGGTTGGGATCAGAGTTAGGGGTTAGGAGTCAACGTTTAGAGTTAGGGGTTAAGAGAGGTTAGGAGTTAGGGGTTAGGGTTGCATTAGGGTGAGGGTTGGGGTTAGGGGTTAGGGGTTAGGGTTAAGGGTTAGGGGTTAGGGTTGGGGTTGGGTGTCAGGGGTCAGGGTCAGAGTCAGGGTTAGGGGTCCCACTCTGTGGGTTGTCTGTTTACTCTGCTGACTGTTCCCTTTGCTGTGCAAAAGCTCTTTAAGCCCCAGCTATTTATCTTTGTTTTTATTGCATTTGCATTTGGGTTCTTGGTCATGGAATCCTTGCCTATGCCAATATCTAGAAGGGCTTATCCAGTGTTATCTTCTAGAATTTTTATAATTCAGGAATTAAGTTTAAGTTCTTAATCCATCTTGAGTAGATTTTTCTATAAGGTGAGAGATGAGAATCCAGTTTTATTCCCCTACATGTGGCTCGCCAATTATCCAAACATCATGTGTTGAAAAGGGTGTCCTTTCCCCACTTTATGTTTTTGTTTACTTTGTCAAAGATCAGTTGGCTGTGAGTATTTGGGTTAATTTCTGGGTTCTCTCTTCTGTTCCATCGGTCTATGTGCCTATTTTTAAACCAGTACCATGCTGTTTTGGTAACTATGGCCTTATTGTCAAACTTAGATTGTCTGTTTGTGCTCTTTCAGACTTTTTGACATAGGTGTTTAGGGCTACAAGCTTTCCTTTTAGCACTGCCTTTGCTGTATCCCAGAGGTCTTGATAGGTTGTGTCATCCAGTTCGAAGAAATTTTTTACATTTCCATCTTGATGGAAGTGCCCTTGGCGGGCAGCCGGTTGGGGGCACTATCCCAGAGTGTATTGCTGGCAACAGTGAGGTGGTCTAAGTGTGCTATCCGGGGTTGCACTGTGCGGCTGTGGGGGGGGCGGTGGCGATTTTGGGTTGAGGGCACTATGGGGTGCTGCAGTGCCCATGGTGCGTGGAGGCAGGGCGGTTTGTGTGTCTTGGGTGCGCTATTGTGGGGGGGCTACACTGCTGGTGGCAGGGGGCAGGGTGGGTTGGGGGCCATATCAGGTGCTACACTGATTGCTTTAGCTGGGATTTCCAGTAGTATGTTTAACAACAGTGGTGACAGTGGGCATCCTTATCATGTTCCAGATCTTAGAGGAAAAGCTTTCCATTTTTCCCCATTCCATCTGATTCTAGCTGTGGGTGTCTTTCCTGTAGTTTTTATTATGTTGCTGTGTGTTTCTTCTGTATCCGTTTCTTTGAGGATTTAGAGCATGAAGGGATGTTGAATTTCATCACATGCTTTTTCAGTTTCAGTTGACATGATCATACTGCTTTTGTCATTTATTTTGTTGATGTGATGTATCACATTGTATGTTGAGTGACCCCTGCATCCCAGGGATACATCCCACTTGATCATGATGAATTATCTTTTTAATGTATTACTGAATTTGATTCACTGGTATTTTGTTGAGGAATTTTGGATCAATATTAGAGATACTGGCCTGTAGTTTCCTTCTTTGATGCCTTTGTCTGATTTTGGTATCACAGTAATAATGGTCTCATAGAATAAGTTTGGAAGTATTCCCTCCTGTTTTTCCAAATAGTTTGAGTAGGATTCATACTAGGTCTTTAAATTGTTTGGGGTGAAGCCAACAGCAGTGAAGACAACAGTTCCTGGCTTTTCTTTACTGGGAGACTTTTTCTGATGGCTTGGATCTCACTACTTGTTACCAATCTTTTCTGGTCTTGGATGTTTTCATTGTTCAACCTACGTAGGTTGTATGCATCTAGGAATTTGCCAATTTTTACTAGGCTTTCCAGTTTATTGGCATATAGTAGCCAGTTATGATCCTTTGAATTTCTGAAGTATCAGTTGTAATGTCTCCTTTTTTTATCTGTTGATTTTATTTATTTGAATCTTGTCTCTTTTTTTCTTAGTTATCCTGGTGAAAAGTTTGTAATTTTGTTTAGCTTTCCAGAAAACCAAGTTTTTGTTTAATCTTGTGTGTTTTTTATTTCAATTTTATTTCTGCTATGATCTTACTTATTTTGTTATTTTCAGTTTAGTTTGTTCTTACTTTACTAGTTCTTTAAGATGTTTTGTTTATTTGAAGTTTTTTTTTTGTATGGATGGTAGGCTCTTATAACTATAAATATCTGCCTTTGTACTGCTTTCTGTGTAACAATATTGGTATACTGTGTTTTCATTACCCTTTGTTTCATGAAATTTTTGAGTTTCTGTCTTAATATCTTCATTGACCCTCTAGTCATTTATTCAGGAGGGTAGTGTTTAACTTCCTTGTGATTGTATTCTTTCCAAAGTTACTCTTCTTATTGATACCTATTTTCATTCCTTTGTAGTCAAAGAAGATGGCCACGGAGACAGCAGTGTGGTAGGAGTGGTAGGAGCCGGCCATCCACGAGAGCTGCTCTGTGCCTGGCTGCTGGATGCTAGAGCCTGCGGCCCACTGGCTTGCCTCACTGTGGTTGGTGGTGGCGGTGACAGAGACTGCAGCATGACCAGAGTGGTAGGACAGGGGCTATCCAGGGCTGCACCTTTCGCAGTGTGGGGTGGGTTGGGGGCTCTATCCAGGGTGTCATTGCCTGCATTAGGGGTACTGGGTGGCAGCACTGTACAAGGCTGCACTGCCCACGGCAGGGAGGGTGGGTTATGGGCGCTTTCTGGGGCTGCAATGCCCATGTAGGAGGACAGGTTAGGGCACTATTGGGTATATGCTACTGGCAGCATTGGGGGATGGAGGTGGGGGGCGCTATTGATGGCAGGACTAGCCGTGGAGGGGGGGCGAGTTCATTGCTATCAGGGACTGCACTGCTGGTGGCGGTCAGCAGAGTTGGCATCCAAGGAAGGAGTGGTTCTCCTCTCCCTGACTCCACACTCCAGAGGCCGACCTACTCTTGGTCATACTGGAGTGCAACAGGCGCTCAGCGTTTGTGTGGGAATCCTGAGCGTGGCAGCGCCCCCACACCCACCGTGGTTCCTGGGCCTGTGCACTCTTTGAGTCTGTGCCTCAGAGGCTGCCAGGCACGCCTGGGGACACCACGGGGGACAGGGCCCTGTGCATGGAGGTGTCCGGAACAGGAATTAGCACTGGGGTGCAGAGGGCTGGCTGGGTCTGATTTTTTCTGCTTCTCCTGCTCCCCGACCAGTGCAGCCCCGATGGGCCCAATGGTTCCTGTGGAGTGGGGAGCTGGGTGCTGTGGTGTCTCCAGCACCCACCCCAGACCCCAGTTCCTGGCCAGCTTGGGCCAAAAGGAGAGGCTGTACTTTGGAGGATGGGTGTGAGTGTGTTTGCTGAAACTGGCCCCTGCCACCCAGTGGCCAGCATGACAAGTTGAGGCTCTAACCCTTCCACCCTTTGCATCTTCCTCTAGGCTCTTCTGGCTTTGCCTGCCCAGCTGCTCTGTGCCAGGAGGAGCAGGAGGAGACACCTAGGGCTTGCGACAACACGGCTCACCTCGCTGCGGGTGGGTGGCAGTGACGGAGACTGCATTGCACCGGAGCGGTAGGAGAGTGGCTGCGCTAGGAGGACAGGCCGCTGCAGCCAGGGTTGGGGGTCAGGCTTACAGCGATGGACGGGCTACAGCAGTGGCCAGGTGGTAGGAGCCTTGTATTGAGGGCGGGTGCATTGGCAATGGGACTGGCTTTGCCCTGCCCCTGCCGTGGATCTGGCCCTGTACTGCCCTGCCTTGCCCTGTAACTGCCCTACTGTTACCTGGACTGTTTCAGCCCTGTCCTGCTCTGGTCCCATCCTGACCCTGTCTTGGCCCTGTGCTACCCCATCCCTGCCCTGGTCTTTCCCTGGCACTGGTCCTGCCTGAACCTGCGCTGGCCTGGCCTTGGCTCTGGCCCTGGCTCTGGCCCTGCCCCTTGTCCTGACCCTGGTCCTGTCATGGCACTGGCCCTGCCAGTAGTCATGGTCCTGCTCCTTTTCTGGCCCTGACCTGGCCTTGGACATGTCCTGGCCCTGCTTTGGCCCATCCCTGCCCTGGCCCCACCATGGGCCTGCCTGTTCTGCCCTCTCCTGGCACTGACCTTGCCCTGTCATGGCCCAGTGGTGCCATTGCCCTGCATTACCCTGCGCTGGTTGTGCCTTGGCCCCAGTTGGTGCTGGCCGCTCCCTGGACCTGCCCTGACCCTGCCTTGGGTTTTGCCCTGCCCTCACTGTGGCCTGGTCCTGGCCCTAGCTCTGGTCCTGCCATATCCCTGGCCCTGCCCTTATCCAGGCCCTTTCCCTGCTGCTGCCCTGGCCCTGGCCTGGAACCTGGTCCTGTGAAGGACCTGCCCTGACTCTGCCGTGGCCCTGGCCCTGCTCTGCCTTCGTCCTGGCCCTGACCCAGACCCTTTCCTGGCTCTGCCCTGGCCCTTCCCTGGCCCTGAGCTGGCAGTGGTCTGCCCCTCATCTTGCCATCACCCTGCCCTTCTGTGCTCTGGGTGTGTCATCACCCTGCCCTAGCCCTACTCTGCCTTTAACCCTGCCCGGGCCTTACCTTGACCCTCACCCTAGCCTTCTCTAGGCCGTGCTCTGGACCTGGCCCTAGAACAGACCTGGCCCTGACCCTGGCCCTGGTCTTTGTCCTGCCATAGCCCTGGCCCTGAAGTGGCTTTGGAGGTGTCCTGGCCGTAGCGTGACATGGCTCTGCCTTGGCCTGTCCCTGCCCTGCCCCTACCATCGCCTTGCCCTGCTCTGCCCTGTCCCAGTACTGACCTGGCTGTGACATTCCCCTGCCCTACCCTGCCTTGGCTGTGCCCTGGCTCAGTTCTGGCCCTGGCCCCGGCCCTGCCCTGGACATGCTCTGACACTGCCTCAGCGTTGGCACTAGCCTGGCTCTTTCTTGGCATCAGCCTTGCTCACTCTGTGGACCGGCTCTTGTCCTGTCCTGCACTTGCCATACCATGCCCTGCCCTGCCCTACCCTGACTCAGCCCTGGCCTAGCCCTGGCCTTGGCATTGCCCCTGGTCCTGCCATATTTCTTGCCCTGTCCCTACCCTGGCCTTGGCCCTGACCCTTACCTTGCTCTGGCCATGCCCTTGCCCTAACGCAGCCGCTGGCCCTGTCATGGCCCTGCCTTGGACCTGTCCTGGCCCTGGCCCTTCCCTGCTTGAGACCTTGCCCTGGTTCTCCCCTGGCCCTGGCCCTACCCTGGCCTTGCACTGCCCTGGCCCTTGCCCTGACACTGGTCCTGTCACTGGCCTAGCCCCAGCCCTGTTGCTGGTCTTACCATGGCCCAGACCCTGCCTTGGTCCTGCCCTGACACTGTCCTGGTCCCTGGCTGTGCCAAGAACCTGCACTGTCCTTGCCCTTGTTTTGCCCCTGCCCCGAACCTGGTCCTGCCCAGGTCATGGCCATGGCCCTGGCCCTGGCCCTGCCTTGGCTGTTCCCTTACCCTGCCCAGGTCTTGGCACTGGCCTGGCCCTGCCCTGTCTAAGTCCTATGCTTTCCTCGCCCTGCCTCGCCTGCCATGGCCCTGCCTTGGCCCTAGCCTGGCTTTGACCCTGCCCTGGCCCCATCTTGGCCTTCACCCTAGCCTCACCTGGGCACTGTGTTGGACCTGGCCATAGCACAGACCTGGTTGTGGCCCTGGCCCTGCTCTAGACCTGGCTTTGTCCCTGGTTCTTAGATGACCCTTGCCCTGCCCCTGCCCCTGCCCTTACCCTGGCACTGGCCTTGGACGTGTCCGTGGTCCTAACCCTGGCCTTGCCCTGGAGCTGCCACTGTCTTGGCCCTGCCCTGGCTCTGGCCCTACCCCGGCCCTTGCCCTGCCCCAGCCCCAGCCATAGACCTGCCCTGGTTGGTCGTGCCCTGCCTTAACCCTGTGCTACCCTGGGCCTGCTCCACCCTGCCCTGGCCCTGCCCTCCCTTTGGCCCTGCCCTGACCCTGCCTTGGCCCTCACACTGGCCGTAGCACAGACCTGGTCCTATCTGTGGCCTTGGCCAGGCATTGACCCCTGCTCCTGACCCTGGTCCTGCCATGGCCCTGGCCCTGCCAATGATCCTGATAGCCCTGGCCCTGGCCCTGTCTTGGCCCTGGCCATGAGCTGGCCCTGCCCTGACCCTGGCCCTGAAGTTGATTTGCAGGTATCTTGTCCCTGATTTAACCTGCCCCTACCATGGCTTGTCCCTCCCCTGGCTCTGTGCTGGTCTTGTGCTGACCATGACCCAGACCTTGGCCCTGCCCCAGCCTTGTCCTAGACCTGGCCATGGTCCTGCCTCTGCCCTGGACTGGCACTGGCACTGGCATGGACCCTAGCCCTGGCCCTTCGCTACTGAAGGCCATACCCTGGCCCAGCCTTGGTCCTGACCCTGTCCTGGCCCTTATTGGCCTGGCTCTACCCTGCCATGCTATTCTGCCCCTAGCCCTGACTCTGTCCCTGTCCTGGCCCTAGCCCCGTTGCTGGACCTGCCATGGCCCTTGTCCTGACATTGCCCTTTCCTGGTCCTGGCCCTGGCCCTGCCCCGGCCCTTCTCTGGCCCTGGTCTGAGCCCTGGCCCTGCAATGGACCTGCCTTGGCCCTGCCCAGACCCTGGCTCTGGCCCTACCTCAGCCCTGGCCTGGACCCTGGTCCTGGTCTCTGTCCTGCCCCAGCCGTGGCCCTGGCCCTGCCTTGCCTGTGCCCTGTTCTATCCTGGGCTGGCCCTGCCATGGCCTGGTCTTGCCATTGCCCTGCCCTAACCTGCCCTGCTTGTGCCCTAGATCTGCCGTGGCCTTTGCCACGTGGTTCTAGCCTTGACTCAGCCCTGGACCTTCCCTGACCTTGCCTCAGCCCTGGAACAACCCTAGCCTTGCCTTGGCATTTGCCCTACTGTCTCTATGGCCTGGCTCTGGTCCTGCCCTGCTCTGCTCCTATTCTGTCCTGGCACAGCCCTGGCCCTGGCCCTGCCATATCACTGGCTCTGGTCCTGCCATTATGCAGGCCTGACACTGCCCCTGCCTTGGCTTTGGCCTGGACCTTGTCCATACAGTGACCCTGCCATGACCCTTTCCTTGCCCTGCCAAGGACTCGCCCTGCCTCTGTCATGGCCCTGGCCCTTTCCTGGATTTGGATGTGTCCTGTCCCATATTTGCCCTGGCCCTTCCCTGGCTCTGCCATACCCCTTTTCTGGGGTAGGGCCAGCGTCAGGACCAGACCAGGGCAGGGTCAGGACCAGGGTAGGGCCATGGTAAGGCCTGAAGATGGGAACTGCCAGGGCAGCGGCAGGACCAGGGAAGGGTCAGGGCCAGGGATATGGTAGGACTAGGGGCAGAGCCGGCACTAAGGCTGAGCCAGGGCAGAGCAGAAGAGATTACATTGGGCTATTATGTAAAATTTTTTATTTTAGATTTTTAAGATAACTATAGTAGCAGTAATAATGTCTATACTATGTTGCTTGTAATAGTAATAATATTTGCAGTAAATAATCACTAGATTTTAACTAACACTATCTTTGCTTCCAGTAGTGTTCTATGAGTATAATTTTATCAATATGTAAATATGTGAGGCATTGATTCTCACAATAATTCTATATGCTAGGTACTTAAAGCATCCCAGTTTTCCAAATGTAGGAAACAGGCATAAAGAAGTGAAATACTTGGCCAGGTTAGTCCTGTAATCCCAGCACTTTGGGAAGCCAAGGCAGGCAGATGGCTTGATCTGAGAAGTTTGGAACCAGCCTGGGCAACATTGTGAAACCCCATCTCTACTAAAAATGCCCAAAAAGAGCTGATTTAAGTGTCTTGTAGGATTCTGGTTTTAAAACACTGGTCAAACACACAGGGCATGGATAGGGCAGGGCCAGGGACAAGGTCAGGCCAGGAAGGGGCCAGGGCCAAGGCAGGGCCAGAGCTGGACTTGGAGGTGTCCTGGCCTGATTTGCCCTGCCCCAAGGTTGGCCCAGCCCTGCTCTGGCACTTCCTGTCATGCCGTGTCCCTGGCCTGTGCATTGGCCCTGGCCCTGTCCTGCTTCTGGCCCTGCCCTGGAGTTGACCAGGCACTGCCATGGCCCAGTCCTGCATTGCCCTGCCCTCTTCTGCCCTGGTGCTGCCATGGCCCTGCCTGGGCCCTAACTCTGCCTCGACTCTGGACCTGCCCTGACCCGGCTCAGCCCTGGATCTACCCTGACTCTGCCTTGGTGTTGCCCTCCCATCTCTATGGCCTGGCTCTGGCCCTGCCTTGCACAGGCCATGCTCTGCCCTGCATGTCCCAGCCTGGGCCCAGCCCTGGTCCTACCATATTCCTGGCCCCAGCCATACACTTGTTCTGGCCCTGACCTTACCCTGGCCCTCTCCTGGCCCTTCCTTGGTCGTGCCCTGCCCTTCCGTGCCCTGGCCTTGCCCTCACCCTGCATTGGCCCTGCACTGGTCCTGCCCTGCCCTGGCACTGCCTTGGCCCCAGCCCTGCCTTCTCCCTGGCCTTGCCCTTGCCCTGCCCTTGCCTGACTCCAGGCCTACCGAGTCCAAGAAATAGCCCTGGACCTGCCTTGCCATCCTCTGTCCTGGCCCTGTATTGTCCCCACCATGCTCTGGTCCAGCGCTTGCCCTGGCCCTGTTGCTAGTCCTGCCACTGCTATGGCCCTGCCCTGTTTTTGGCCATGCCCTGTGCTACCCTAGCCCTGCCCTGCCTTGGCCTTGGCCCTACCCTGGTCTTTTCTACCTTGGCCTTGCCGTTCCCTGGTCTTGCCCTGCCCTGGCTTTGGCTTTGCCTTATCCTGGTCCTGGTTCTGCCCTGGCCCTGCCCTTGCTCTGGATCCTCTCTGGTTCTGCCTTCTCCCTGGCCCTGCCCTTGCTCTGGCCCTGTCCCTGGCCCAGCCTTGACCCTGGCCCTGGCCCTGTCAATCCCCAGGCCCCGCACTGGCCATGCTTGGCCCTGGCCCCTCCTTTGGCGCTGCCCTGGCCCTGCCTTCGCCCTGTGCTATCTTAGTCCTGCCATGGCCCTGAACTCGCCCTGGCCCTACCCTCACCCTACACTGGCCCTGCCCTACCCTGGCCTTGCCCTGCCCTGGCCCTGCCTTTGGCGTGCCCTGGCTCTGGTTCTGCCCTGGCCTTGCCCTTGCCCTGGACCCTCCCTGGCCATGTTTTCTCCATGGTCCTTCTCTGGCCTTGCCCTTGCCCTGTCCCCTTTTTGGTCCTGCCATGTTTCTGGCTCTGCCCTGTCCATGCCCTGGACCTGGCTGTGGCCCTGGACCTCCCTGTCCCTGCCCTGCCATACCCTGGCCGGTTCCTTGCTCTACACTGACCCTGCCCTGCCTTGGCCCTGTGCTACCCTAGCCCTGCCCTTGCCTTCTCCTGGCCCTGATCCTGCCATGGCCCTGGCCCTGGTTCTGCCCTGTTTCTGGCCCTGGCCTTGGTCCTGTCATGTCCCTGGCTGTGACCCTGCCCCTGGTTTTTCTCTGGCCATGACCCTGCCCCAGTTCTGTCCTATCCCTGGCCCTGTCTCAGTTCTGTCCTAGCCCTGGCCTTTCACAGTACTTTATGCTTAGTAAGGGCTCCATAGTGTCTGTGAGTTGAATGTTGTATTCATAGTATCTGCCAAAACAGAAAGAAAGAAAAACAAAATCTGATGATGAGAAGTTAAAGCTTTGTATGTAATATTCCTTGAATTCTAATTATTAGTTGTATTACTTATCAGTTATTAGCCTGTCATTAGTTGTATTACATATAGGTCATGGTTTTGTACACATAATTCCAAACCATTGATACTGTTAAAAGAATATATGAATATATGAAAGAATGTGTAAACGTAAGAATGTATGAATATCTAATGACCTTTCCAAATTAATTTTTATTTTTAGCTCTATTAGATTTTTCTTAGTGTAACAAATGTTTATGCCTATGTAATTAAGAGCATATTTCCTGTACAGAATATTCATATTACCTAATTGAAAATTATATAATGCAAAAATATAATACTATTTTTAGTCCAGGCATGGTGGTTCATACCTGTAATCCCAAGATTTTGAGAGGCCAAGTTTGGAGAATCATTTGAGGCCAGGAGTTGAAGACCAGCCTGGGCAACATAGTGAGACCTTGTCTTTGTTAAATAAATAAATAAATAAATAAATAAATAGGTTGGGCACTGTGGCTCATGTCTGTAATCCCAGCATTTTGGGATGCCAAGGCAGGAGAATTGCTTGAGCCCAGGAGTTTGAGACCAGCCTGGGCAGCATAGCAAGCCTCCATCTCTACAAATAATAAAATATTAACCAGGTGTGGTGGTGCACACCTGGGGTCCCAGCTACCTGGAAGGCTGAGGTGGCAGGTTTGCTCGAGGCTGCAGTGAACTGTGAATGCACCACTGCATTCCAGCCTAGGCCACAGAACAGGACCTTGTCTATAAATAAAGAAATAAGTAAAAATATAAATAAAAATAAGTAAAAAGCAATATAAGTAAATATAAATATAAATACATATAAATATAAAAATGAATACATGAAAACAATTTTTAAATTTAACATCACTGAGGGCATCCTATCTATTTCATTTCATGATTCCATTACATCATTTCAGTTAGATGAAATGATCAGATGACTTGAGATGAGATGAAATGATGAGACGAAATGACGAAAAGATGAGATGAGATGAAGTGTTGAGATGAAATGGTGAGTTGCAATGACAAGATGAAAGGATAAAATTGAAAAGAAATTGAAAGGAGATGAGATGAGATGAAATGAGATGAAATGAGATGATGGATGAAATGATGAAATGATGAGGTGAAATGAAATGAAATAATGAAATGATATGAAATAGTGAAATGAAATTGAAATGAGATGAGATGTAATAATGAGTTAAAATGATGAGATGAAATGAGATGAATGACGAGATGAAATGATGAGATGAGATGAGATGATAAGATGAAATGATGAGATGAAATGAGATGAAAAATGAGATGAAATGAAATGAAATAATGAAATGAGATGAAATGAAATGAAATAATGAAAGGAAATTATGAAATGTAATGATGAAATTGAAATGAAATTGAGATAAGATGAAATGATGAGATGAAATGATGAAATGAGATGAAATGAGATGAAATGATGAGATGAAATGAAATAATGAGATGAAATGTAATGAGATGAAATAAAATGACATAATGAAATGAAATAATGAAATGAGATGAAATAATGAAATGATGAAATAATGAAATGGAAATGAAATGGAAATGATGAGATGAGACGAAATGATGAGATGAAATGATGAAATGAGATGAGATGAAATGATGAGATGAAATGAGATTAAATGATGAGATTAAATGATGAGATGAGATGTGATGAAATGATTAGATGAAATGATGACATGATATGATGACATGAAATCAGATGAAACAATGAGATGAAATGACAAGATGAAATGATGAGATGAAATGATGAGATGAGATGAAATGAGATGAGATGAAATGACATAATGAAATGAAATAATGAAATGAAATGATGAAATGGAATAATGAAATGGAAATGAGATGAGATGAAATGAGTTGAAATGATGAGATGAAATGCTGAAATGATGAGATGAAATGAGATGAGATGTGATGAAATGATGACATGAAATGATGACATAAAATGATGAAATGATGAGATTGAAATAAGATGAAATGAGATGAGATTGAAATAAGATGAAATGAGATGAGATGAAATAAGATGAGATGAAATGAGATGAGGTGAAATGAAATGGTCAGATAAAATGATGATATGAAATGATGAGATGAATGATGAGATGAAATGATGAGATGAAATGAGATGAAATGAAATGAAATGATGAAATAATGAGATGAAATAATGAAATGAAATGAAATTGAAATAAAATTGAAATGAGATGAGATGAAATGATGAGATGAAATAATGAAATAGAATGATGAAATGAGATGTGATGAGATGAAATGAGATGAGATGAAATAATGAAATGAGATGAAATAATGAAATGAAAAAATGAAATGAAATTGAAATGAGATGAGAAGATATGAGATGAGATGAAATGATGAGATGAAATGATGAAATGAGTTGATGAGATGATGAGATGAAATGATGAGATGAAAAGAGATGATGAGATGAAATGAAATGATGATATGAAATGAGATGAAATGAAATTAGATGAAATGTAATGAGATGAAATGAAATGACATAATGAAATGAGGTGAAATTAAATGAGATGATGAAATTAGATGATTAAATGAAATAATGAAATGGAAATGATGAGATGAGATGAATGATGAGATGAAATGAGATGAAATGAAGAGATGAATGATGAGATGAAATGAGATGAGATGTAATGAGAGGAAGTGATGAGATGTAATGAAATGAGATGAAATGAAGTGAGATGAAATAATGAAAGGAAATTGAATTGAGATGAGATGAGATGAAATGAAATGATGAGATAAAATGATGAGATGAAATAAGAAGAAATGGGATGAAATGATGAAATGCTGAGGTGAGATGAGATGAAATGATGAGAGGTAATGATGAGATGAAGTGATAAGATGAAATGAGATGATGTGATGAAATGAGATGAGATGAAATGATGAGATTGGTGAGATGAGATGAAATGATGAGATGAAATGAGATGAAATGGTGAAATGATGAGACGAAATAAGAAGAAATGATGAGATGAAATGAGATAAGATGAGATGAAATGATGAGATGAAATGAAATGAAATGAGATGAAACGAAATGAGGTGAAATGAAATGAAATAATGAAATGCAATTGAAATGAGATGAGATGAAATGAGATAAAATGATGAGATGAAATGATGAGAAGAAATGAGATGAAATGATGAAATGATGAAATGATGAGATGATGAGATGAAATGAGATGAAAAATGAAAGATGAAAAATGATGAGATGAAATGAGATGAAATAAAATGAAATAGTGAACTGAGATGAAATGAAATGGTGAAATGCAATGATGATATTGAAATGAAATTGAAAAATGAGATGAACCGATGAGATGAAATGATGAAATGTTGAAATGAAGTGATGAAATTAAGAGATGTGGTGAGATGAAATGATGAGACGAAATGAAATGAAATGAGATTAAATGATGAGATGAAAAATGATGAGATGAAAAATGAGATGAAATGATGAGATGAAATGAAATGAAATGAGATTAAATGATGAGATGAAAAATGATGAGATGAAAAATGATGAGATGAAAAATGAGATGAAATGAGATGAAATGAAATGAGATTAAATGATGAGATGAAAAATGATGAGATGAAAAATGATGAGATGAAAAATGAGATGAAATGATGAGACGAAATGATGAGATGAAATAAGATGAGATGAAGTGAGATGAGATGAGATGAGATGAAATACGAGATATACCTAATGCTAAATGACGAGATATACCTAATGCTAAATGACGAGTTAATGGGTGCAGCAAACCAACATGGCACATGGATACATATGTAACAAACCTGCACATTGTGCACATGTACCCTAAAACCTAAAGTATAATAATAAAGTAAAATAAAATAAAGAAATAATGAAATTAGGTGAAATAATGAAATGAGATGAAATGAAATAATGAAATGAGATGAAATGATGAGATGAAATGTTGAAATGAAAGGATGAAATGATGAAATGAGGATATGAAATGATGAGATGAAATGAATTAAGATGAAATGAGATGAAAAATGATATGAAAAAGATGAGATGAAAAATATGAGATGAAATGAAATGAGATGATATGAAATGACACAATGAAATAATGAAATTAAATTAGATGAAATAGTGAAATGAAATGAAATAATGAAATGGAAATGAGATGAGATTTGATGAAATGATGAGATGAAATGAGATGATATGATGAAATGAGATGAGATGGGATGAGATGAAATGATGAGATAAAATGATGAGATGAAATGATGAAATGAGATGAAATGATGAGATGAAATGATGAAGTGAAGTGATGCACTGTGACGTGTGTGTCTATTCATTTTCCAAACCGAAAAAAATTATAATTCATTAATTTTAATTTTATTATTTAAGAATATTCTTAAGAGTTGAAGGAAAAATAATATCTGTACATTATGGGTTACAATCTAAGTATAAATAATACATAAATATATTAAAACGTACACAGAATATGTTTTGGAATCGAATATACCATGCTTCTGTGATGACAGTTATTTCATGCTGGTTGTCACAATTTTACATGAAAAACTAATGAAAAAATGTTTTTAACTGTTTCTAAAAATAACAGTTTCCAAAACAGTTTTACATCCGAAATATGAAAAAGATGACTTTGTGTTCCTTAATCTGATGAGATTTTCACACTCTGCACAAGATAATTGTTAGATTTTTATTGTGTTGATAAATCGTATATCAAATAAAAAATGTTATTACCTCTTAAATTAGGATTTTTAGGTGATATAGGCAGAATGGAAGGCAAGTTTTTATAACTTTGTCTAAATGAACTTTCTAAATGCCTGAGTATTAAAAGATAGCTTGTCTATAAATCACAATGTATATATTACTATATGACCTAGGACCAATCAAAACTGTTATCTCTGATAACAATATATTGTGCCCAATATAAAATAGATATAATGACACCTCAAACTTAAATCCAGGCATTGTCATTGAGTATCTTAAGAATACGCAGCGAAGGTGCTTTTAATAATACAAGCTAGTGATTGTACTAAATTTGTAAATCACATAGGATAGTGGGTCATTTTAAGAATATTATTTCAATCTATAAACGTGGATGTCTTTCCTTTTTTGTGCTTTCTTTAATTTCTTTCATTAATATTTGTCATTTTTGTTGTAGAAATCTTTTACTTCCTTGGCTAAATTTATTTCTAAGTACATTTTTGTAACTATTGTAAAAGGAATTGCTTTCTTAATTTCTTGTTTCAGCTAGTTTACTATCAATATATAGAAATGCTACTGATTTTTGTATGTTGATTTATATCCTGCAACTTTATTCATTTCATTTATCACCCTAAGAAGCTTTTGGTAGAGTCTTATTTTTTTCCATGTATAAGATCGCATTGTCTTTAAACAGGGACAATTTGACTGTCTCCTTTCCAATTCAGATATCCTTTATTTCTTTCTCTAACCTAATTGTCCTGGCTAAGACTTTCACTATGTGAAATATGATTGGTGAAAACAGGCATCCTTTTCTTGTTCCAGTAAAATCTTTTTCTTGTTCACAGTAAAATCTTTCACCTTTTCCACATTCAGTATGATCTTAGCTGTAGATTTGTCTTTTATGTCCTTCCGTGTTAAGGCATATATTTTCTATACTAAATTGTTGAGAGGTTTTTTGTCATGTAAGAATATTTAATTTTGCCAAACGCTTTTATTGTGTTTATTAATTTAATCATATGGTTTTCAGTATATATCCAACGGAAAGAAAATCAGTATATCAAAGAGTTACCTGCACCCCCATGTTTATTACAGCACTATTCACAATAGCCAGGATATGGAATCAACATAAGTGTCCATCAACAGATGAATGGATAAAGAAATGTGACATACATATATAATGGAATATTATTTAGTCATAATAAAGAACAAAATCCTGTTATTTATGGCAACAAGAATGCAAGTGGAGGGCATTATGTTAGGTGAAATAAGCCTGGCATAGAAACATAAACACCACATAACTACATGTTCTCACGTATGGAAGTTAAAATTTTTAATCTCGTAGAAGTAGATAACAGTAGAGTTCTGGTTACCATATCCTGGAAAGAGTAGGAGAAACAAGAGTATAAGAAAAATGTGGTTAATATGTACAAAATTACAGCTGGAGAGAAGGAAGAAGTTCTAGTTCTCTACAGCACTATTGGGTGAATGTAGTTAACGGGAACTTATTTTGTGTTTTCAAATAACTAAAATAAAAGAATATTTGAATATTCTCACTGCAAAGAAATAATTCATGATTTAGGGAATGGATGTGATAATGACTCTGACTTGATCTTTACGCATTGCATAAATATATCAAAATATCACTCTGTACCCCATGAGATGTACATCTATTATATGTCAATAAAAATAAATTTAAAAGAGAAAAAATGAGGTAAAGGTAAATGTACATAATTTAATTATGTTTTCTTCTATAAAACCCAAGAGTCAGTACCAAGAAGAGTCAATTTATTAGTTTTCTAAAATAAAAAAAATGACCAAGAAAGAGCAATATCCAAGAAAACGTTGAAAATGAAACACAACATTTAGTAAGGATAGAACACTTGGGAACTGTATCACCCTGTTCCTAGATACCGATTTACTGATGGCCATTTAAATAGAATTTTATTCCATCTAATTCATATACACTCTCAGAGTTCAAAATTATGTTTTACCTACAATAAATGAGATAACATGTGTAAATTATATGGTACTCTACCTAACACACGTTAATAACTCAATACATGTTAGCAATAAACTTTTAGTATAGTACTAAATAGCACTTTTAGTATAGTACTAAATAGTACTTTTTTAGTATAGTACTAAATAGTACTTTTAGTATAGTACTAAATAGTATAGTACTAAATAGTACTTTTAGTATAGTACTAAGTAGTACTAAATTTACTGAATTTAGTCAAAGTACTAATTTCTCACATTGCAATTTCCTTCAAAGACATGAAAACAACCTTCTAATGACTCCTTGTTCATCAAGATACCTTTTCAAATTATTCTGTTTGTTTCATTCAGTTTATTATCTGTGTATACCGATATTACACTTTTTTTTTGAGATGGAATCTCATTCTGTTACTGACGCTGGAGTGAGGTGGCATGATCTCCGTTCACTGCAACCTCCACCTCCCAGGTTCAAGCGATTCTCCTGTCTCAGCCCCCCAAGTAGCTAGGACTACAGGTGCACACCACCATGCCTGGCTAATTTTTGTATTTTTAGTAGAGTCAGGGTTTCACCCTGTTGGCCAGGCTGGTCTAGAACTCCTGACCTCAGGTGATCCACCCACCATGGCCTCCCAAAGTGCTGGGATTACAGGCATAAGCCACCGCACCCAGCCTGATATTGCACTCTTGGATTTTGAACACTGAATACCTTTTTGAAAGATTGAACCTCTTTACCTCTTTGTGCTCCAGAAATTATTTTCCTTCAAGTGTTGTAAGAGTCTAATGAAGAATGAAGGTCATGTTTTATCACTTTTGTCCTTACAGATTTCAGACATGCTGAAACTGATTGAAGTATCATTTGCTACCAGATAGATTAATTATCTCTAGTTGTAGGAGTGGATACATCTTTAATGGTATATTTTGGGTTATTGTCTTATTTTTGATGCAGTATTCTATAAATAATTTATTAAACCTGGCATCCTTGGGTGAGCATAGATTTTTCAACTTTGGTGTTATATTGTGTTTGCTTTTAAAAACTGCTTTTGAGGCCGGGTATGGTGGCTCTTGCCAGTAATCCCAGCACTTTGGGAGGCCAAGGTGGGCGGATTACCTCAGGTCAGGAGTTCAAGACCAGCCTGGTCAACATGGCAAAACCACGTCTCTACTAAAAGCACAAAATTAGCCAGGCATGATGGTGCATGCTTGTAGTCCTAACCACTCGGGAGGCTGAGGCAAGAGAATCACCTGAACCTGGGAGGCGAAGGTTGCTAGGTTGCTGCGAGCCAAGTTCACACCATGGCACTCCAGCCTAGGTGAAAAGAGCAAAACTCTGTCTCGAAAAAACAAAAAAACCACCCAAAACTGCTTTTGAATGGAGTTGTAAACACAATTTTTTATGAAAAAAATTAGCAAGTGCATAAGTTCATAATAGAAAAACCAATAATATTCCAGACACAAGTTAGTACTAAAAAAAATTAAATTATGTTGAATATTCTGTAATACAACATGCTTTTTCCCTTCGTGAACAATTTGTGTTTTACTGAGAAGACTCACTATTTATGGTAGACATTACACTACAGATGAATATGTACTTTAAACACTCTTAGTTGCTTTCTTAATTTTATATCTGCTGCTTTATGCTTCTGTTTATTTTCATTTTTCCAATGTCCACATTCTAGTAAATTAGAAAATTTTAATCCAAGTTTATGTACTATTTAATATTGCCTGTATAGTTTAGTATTTTTAAGACTCAAAAAGGTTTACAGAAAGAAGAAAAAGAGATCAACATGTTATTAATCATTTAAAAATCATTTTAATATCTTTGACCTTTATATTTTAATGAATAAAATGTTAGTAGTTATTAGTATAAAATAATTTATGTCTTTTGGACTTAGCCTCCAGCATTTCTTTTTTAATAAAGAAAATAATTATTCTCTTGCAATATACTATGTTTATCTGGGTTTTGAAAAATGATGTTTCGTAATATGAGAAAGCCATTTACATTTTTAAATCTACAAAGGCAAATGGAATGGTACTAAATTATTTCCATAATAATGTTTAGATGGTGGCCCTTATAACATTCTTTCTATACTTCCTACAGAGTTGGGGATATGCAATCCTAGAATATTTCTGGGAGCTAATCCTTTAGCTTGATGAATGAAACAAGACTTTTAAATAAAATTAAACTTTCAAATTATCCAGGTAATGGGCCTGTCTTTTAATTCAATGGATATGGAGCCTAATGAATTATCCCCTCTTCATTGGGTAATAAGTTCTCATTCTTAACCTGTAATACTCAAAATGTCCTTTAATTTTTAATTTTTGATAGTCATATCATTATCCCTAGGTATTTTAGCTTCTATCTTAAATTCTAAAATAATGTTAAAACAGGAGAAAGTATTCTTCATTACCATATGTATTAAACATCATGGTTTTTAAATTTAACTGCAAATGTATCTTTTCATTGCTTCTTGATGACACCCTTCACCCTATCCATATTGTCACTACCAAGTGGTGATTACTTTTCAGGTTCACATACTTGTTCTTTGGAAAAATATCTGTGCCTTATAAAGAATATGACTGTTGGCATTCAAAAGCCAGTGAAGTATACCTTATTAGCCTGTTGCCTAACTCATTTCTTTAAAACTACACTAATTACCCACAGACTCATGCTTTTATTTCCTCATTATTTCTGGAGAAAACAAATACTGCTAACACGATATTTGTAAGACAGAAAAAAGTCTTTTCTTGAAAAGTGCTGTCATTGTAGTATTAACTTATAGTATCAACTTCTTTATAAAATCATTATACACTTTTTATTCTGAGAGAAATAAAAAAGCTAAAAGTGAAATGAGTTTTTCTACTCTCCATATTATAAGCACCCATCTTGGTAATTTAGGGTCTTTATAGTTAGGGTAAGTTGTGTCATACCGAGGTTACAAAATAAAAAGTATTTTGTCTGTTTGGGCCTTTCCTTATTCAGTAATACTGTCAGTTTGGCTTTTTTTGTAGGTCAAATTATTGATCTCAGTATTCTGAAATAATATGTTTCCTATCCTTTGATAAGCATTTAAAAGTTTAGATTTATTGTTACTCTTCTGCCTTTATTGGGCTGGAAGAATAATTGTTTCTCTCACTCCACAAAAGCCAAGTTGCAGAGAAAAACACATAGACATTCAACTACAAAGCAGAGAAACTTGACTATTTTCTGCAATTTTAAAGTGTATATTGAATAAATTAAACCATCTTTTTATTTTCTTTTTTGCTCACTGGCAAATATTAACAACATCAAGTGTGTTATTATAATGTTGTCTAGTTAAAAATCTCAGAAAGTTTTCATAATTACCATTTTAAAATATATAAATAGGTGACCTAATGTTAATTTTTATTGTCTGAGACCATGTCTGTTATTTCACTCTTTAAATTCATTTGGTAATGCAGAACCTAGTACTTAGTAGATACTCAAAAATTATTTGCTGAATAAAAAAGATTAAATATGTAATATATACAAAATGTACTGGAAAAATATGCACCAAACAATTTTGCTACACCTGTTTAATGTAGAATATTGCCTTTAAAAGATATTACAGTTTTCAAATGTCTACAGTGACTTTGTAATATTTGTGCACATGTAAAATAATATTTCCAAAAATGTAATCCAGTGACGGAATATAGTTTGTAAATTCTAGATTTATAATTTGGGGTTTAAATTATAAAATCATTAAATAAGATGCAAGTGAAATGTAGTCAAATATCCCCTTGGAAAAAAATTAAGTGGCCTCTAAAGTGACGTATTGATATATGTAATTTTGCGATCATCTTCAGTTTGCTTTTGCGCTAACATTAGAACAGATTCTTGTTGTTTATTTGCTTTACATCAAAGGTAGATGTTTTTGTTCCTTTAAGGACATATTTAAAAATAAATTCAAATGTTTTACAATAGAATCATATTTAGTGATAAGCACATAGGGCATGAGGCCATCCGAAGTAAATGCAGAACCAAATCTCATTCATCTGCACTCTATCACATATGTTTATTGATAAAAGGTTAAGTGGAAAAACCTGAATTATGTAAATTTATCTCTCTCTTTTGCCTTTTTAAATATACATACAGTCAAACTCTTTGTGATTTACTAATGAACAAGTAGTACTCCATTGCATATGTAATGAACTATGTGGCATAAAATCAATATTAATTGTAAAAAATCTATGGCAATAAGGTTAGAAGGAATGTGATATAGCAGTGATTTTCCCATAGCCAAAAACTATAGATATTTTTGCCTTCTGATTTTTTCATTGTCTACATTTTCTACAAATAAGACAGAGAGCTTTTGCAACATTTCATTCCAAATCCTTAAACATGAAAGATAAATTTAAAAATACTCATTTCATATACACACTGATTTTAGAAATATTTATTATGATTTCTCATGGAGTTTAGGAATATTCAAAATCTACTAAAAGTTATCGTGTCCTATGATAACTCTGTGTTGTTTTAAAAAGCAATCGACAATTTACAAGTATGCAGTGGGTATCCACCTGGGGCCTAGATATCCTCTTGGGGACCGATGTCAACCTGGAGGCTGATGTCCATCTGGGACTAGCTATTCAACTGTGGCAAGGTATCCACCTTGGGCCGAGTTTCCATTGGGACCTGATGTCTACCTCTGGCCAGGGTGTCCATCTGCGGCCTGATGTTCACCAGGCACCTAGGTATCAACTTGGGGCTTGATGTCTACCTATCTTCAGACTGTTGGCCCCTAGGGGTCAGTGACCACGAGATCATTTTCAATACCATACTCTGGGCCCACCAGGGCACCTGGCACACAGGACTAATGCTAAGGGCAGAGTCGCTGAGTGAATAAATGGGAGGATGTCAAATGCCCTTTCCTGCTTCTGGCCACCTCATAATGTGGAGATTATTCACAAGAACAGGAAATGCATGACCTCAACATGACTCCCCTGGCTCCAGATGCATGAGCAAAGCTCAGTGGGTGCCAGGAACACAGGAGGCTGTCCTCCACCCACCCAGCCAGCATCAGCACCGCAGCTTCAGGCAGGAGCATCACAGAACAGAACAGGAAACTGCATTTAGGAGTCCTCAAGTTGGTGGCTCTCCAGGGTCCTAGGAGGCAAAGGAGCAGGATCTGCAGGCTCCAAGGGCAGTAAGAAGGACCTCAGCAGCCTCTCTTGTCCCCTCTTTGCCTCCAGCTCCTGGGGTGTGCAGTTCACTCTCGAGGCATCCTCACCTCAGCCAGGGCAGCAATTTTCCCCAACTTCCAAATGACGTTTGATCTTGTTCTAGGACTTTTGACACAGGGTCCAGTGCCTGGGCACATTCTGTCCTATCCCAAATCATTTACCCAAACCTCCAAGCCTCTCTCTGCCCTGAAGGACCCCCAGGAGTGAATAGCTTCCTACAAGTGTCTCAGCACAAATGGGATCATTCATAAAAAATCAAGGTCAACAGACACTTTCTGAGCATGCGGAACCCTGTGGTTTCATGCTCTAAGCACCTCACATTATATACAGGAGAAAAGGGAGGCTTATTTTCCTGTAGCCCCTGTCTACACTAGGGTAAGTGGGACTGTCCTAGTTCCAGGTGCCCACAGAGGTGGACTGCAGGACCCCAGTTCCGTCCTTTCAAGACTGTGCTGGGCAAGGCCCTGGCCCAAGCAGAACCCTGGGAAGCTTGTGGAATCTCCTGCACGTGCTCTGGTCCCTTGTCTGAGCCTTTCTCTAAAACTCAGCACATTGAATAGGACTTGCTGGCTACACGTAGATCAAGGATGTAACCCACATATCTCTAATGCCTCTTAGAGTTCTCGCTATATTCTCCCACCCACCCTGTTCTCAGACCTCTAGACTCAGAGAGGTGATGGGCTACTGCCTGGTAACTATGGATATCTAAGAGCATCCCCTACATAGCAAATTGTGCCAACACTCTGTACATCCACCACCCACAAACCCATGCCAGTCATAATGCACATATGGAGATTGAATACTTGGATTGTCATGGCTGGTGTGTTCTCTCCGCAGTTCCATATGCAGAAAAAGGCAAATCATAAGCAAAAGATTATTAGGTTGGTGCAAAAGTAATTGCAGTTTTTGACATTACTTTTAATGGCAAAAACCAGAATAACTTTTACACCAACCTAATAGGAGAGTGTGAAATGAACAGGTCTGGTGTGTTGTGCTTTTCTATTTTCTATTTGTTCTTGTTTGTTTCTTTCTGTGCATCTTTGATAGTTTGGAGGAATTTGTGAAAAGAAAAGGAATAAACCTTTTTTCCTGCTATTTTAAGACCAAATTATTTTATCTCTGTTACATCTCTAGTAATATCTTTTTCAAAATTCTGTATTTCATTTATTTACCTCATGTTCTTAATTAGTGTGGCTGCTAATATCAAAAATTATTTTCTTATTTTAATTTTTGTCTTACGTTATTTCTTTAAGTAGTTTATATTTCTTAAATTTGTTATGCTTTTTGTTTACTTTATGCTTTTTCTAGGTTTTCAGGTGGATGATTTAGTCGTTTAATTAGATTTTCAGTTTTCTCTAAAAAACATACTTAAAGTTAGAAATATACCTCCAATTGGTGCTGGCTTTGAGGAATACAATATGATGTTGGTTATTTAGAATGCATTGATTACTCCTTGGTTGTCTAATTCATGACCTACATTTGAAAACATGACTAAATTTATATTTTTTTGTTGAATGTACATTTGTATACTTTTAGATAAAGCTTATTGACCATGTTATTTATACTTTTTTCAGCTTTTTTCCTTTTGTCTTTCAATATTTCGGTACTAGTTAACTAAAGAACTAATTAAAATTAATTTTCCACCTATTTTCCCCATCCTATTTGTTTAAATTAAAATTTCAAAGTTATACTTTTAATTATATTTCTGTTACAGATTTTCATATTTTCTGGTCAATTTTTCTTTACCACGGTTCCTTATAAAGTCATTTTTGGTATCCTGTGATTGACCCTTCAAATGGTGATGAACAGAAATAATAAAGCAAATGAAGCACGATGATAAGAAAAAATGAGAAGGCAGAAACAAATCAATGTGTCCATTTACTTGAAACTTAACTGCATAAGAACAATGATAACAAAAAAAACCCCAGAGAGTTATTTTTCAAAACTATATAGAAAGTGAGGTTACACACATGCACATACACACACACAGACACACACACACACACACACACACACACACAGAGATACAGGCCCCAGGTAAAGACCAGGCTCCTCAAGAACTTAGGCCCCGGGTTGACTCTCAGGCCCCAGATGGACATCAGACCCCAGGAAGGTAACCAGGCTTATGGTATATGGCTACCCAGGATCCAGGTAGAAATCAGGGACAAGTGGGCACCAGGACCCAGAAGGATACCTAGGCCCCTAGTGACCTCAGGCCCCAGGTGGACAGTAGGCCACAGGTGAACTCCAGTCTTCAGGTGGACATCAGGTCCCAGGGGAAATACAGGTCTTAGGTTGACCCCTAGGCCACAGGTGGACACAGATCTTAGGTTTACCCCAAGGCCCCAGGTGGACACTGGCCCCAAGTGTCCAGTATCCTTAAAGCTGAGGTGGGAAGCCCCACTGGGCACTGTGGCCGGGCCTGCCATGTCTCCTTGTTCAGCTGCCACATTCTGAGGGGGATGGTGAGAGGTGTTAGCCTACAATCTAGGTTTTCGTTACTTCATTTTGTTTCACCTCCACTGAGTGCTGACTCTCCTCTCACCTAATAGATTTACTGTCATCTGCAAGTGGTCCAAACGCGAAGGTTTATGGAAGATTTAAAGTTTTTTTATCACAGTTGGGATGATTTAAACTAACAGTACATGTTGCATTTTAAAACAATAACTCCCAGAGGATGTGTAGGTTGTGGAACAATGATAAATTTTCTTTGTCTTTTTTTTTAATTTTATTATTATACTTTAGGTTTTAGGGTACATGTGCACAATGTGCAGGTTTGTTACATATGTATCCATGTGCCATGTTGGTTTGCTGCACCCATTAACTCGTCTTTTAGCATTAGGTATATCTCCTAATGCTGTCCCTCCCCCCTCCCTCCACCCCACAAGTCTCCAGAGTGTGATGTTCCCCTTCCTGTGTCCATGAGTTCTCATTGTTCAATTTCCACCTATGAGTGAGAACATGCGGTGTTTGGTTTTTTGTCCTTGCGAGTTTACTGAGAATGATGTGACATTGCCTCCCTTATGTGCTGTTTCCAAATAAGAGATTTTTGATTCCCTACTGATGTCGGATGAAGAGTCTTGAGTGTGCAAGCGAAATATCATTTTTTTAAATAGGGGCCCGTTAGTGTCTTAAATATGCAGAGCTGGGTCTGCAGATGGAGGGTGAGGGGTTTTTTCAAAGCATGGTGGAGAGTGGTCTTGGATCTGACCTGCCGGCCTGTACCCTCTCAGCCAGGGTGCCCAAGCCCCACCTTAGGGTGCACCCCTTCACAGGGCCACATAGGCCCCAGTCCTCACCCATGGGGTCATCTCCAAATGCCGCAGCAACACCTTCTGTCAAGACCGAGGCCAGGGTCCCAGTATCTCCAGGGGAGCCTGGCATCCAGGCATTGTTGAGCCCCGGCCCAATGTCAGGGTCCAGGCTACCCTCTAGGACCTGGACATGGGAAGCAGCTGCACGAGGACTCACGCCTGGCTTTATGTGTAGCACCAGGAAAGGCACTTTAATCATATTCATTTATTGCTACACAAAACCTCTAAGGTGGGTGACTTCCCCATGTCACAGATGGGAACAACAAGACTTAATAAAGTTAAAGAGCATGCTGATGGTTGAATCCTGGTCAGGAAATCAGAATTGGAGTCTGTAGACCCCTATCTGTGACCTCTGTGGCCTGAGGACCCTCTCACACTGGGTTTGTGTTTGCAGCATGTCCTGTCCTTCCCTAAGGGTCTCAGGTTCTGAGGCATGGTGAGGGCGGCTGGAGCCCATCACTGAGCTGCAGAAGGAAATACTAAAGCTAGCCATGCCACCCTCCAGGCAGACACAGGTGGGGTTGAAAATCGAGATGGGGCAGGGCTGCCAGGAGCAGAGGGAGGCAGGTGGAGAATAAGCCACCGAGGAGGGGCTTCCCTGCTACCGCTTTCCAAGGCCATTTCCACTCTCTGGGTGGCATATTGGGGCAGCTCACACAGTCCACCCACACAGCCAGTCCCCAGGGACACAATCCCCAGAGATTGTTCATCTTGGTGACAGGCCCTGTGCCTCTCCAGGAGTCTCTGTGTGTGGGTCCTGCCCAGGTAAGTGTGCTATGTCCTTGCTGTCCTCAGCCCAGGACCCTGCCAGCATCTTCCTTTCTGGCCAGGGTCAAATCTTTGTTGACCACCTGCAGGATAGGGTGGCCAGCTGGCCATTGGAGAGCCAGTCATTCCAGGTGACATGCCTTGGCTCTCCTGGCTGGGTGAGGGTTATTGAGGTGACCCACTGGCCCACCTAGCTCTCCTCAGAGATGCCTCATGTGCCTCTGGTGGAGGGCAGAATGCTCCATCCCCATGCTGCTACCCTAGTCCTCCAGGCAGTGCGTTCCCTGGGCTGGCTGGAATACAGGTTGGCCTGTACCATCCATCTAGAAGAAGCACAGGCTAAGGGAACCCCTCTCATCCTGCTGACTCCTGCCTCCACGATTCTGGGGGCCCCATCTTGTCAGACCCTGCATTGCCAGCCCTTCTCTAATAGGGACAGGACATACAGCTCTACTTTAGCCAATTCCTAAAGGGGGGGGTTCCAGCACATTTTGAGGAAGGGGAGCAACCCCTGCCCTGGCTGCTGCTGGATCACCCTCCAAGAGAGATGGAGCGGAGCCCTTCTGTCTGGCACCCACTGTGGCAGGAGTTCCAAAAGCTCTAGCGTCCGTGCTGCTTACTTACTCTGGGCTCTCCATTCAAGGAAGCAGCTCCTGCAGCAGGGAGGTTTGGGGAGTCCACTAGGTTCCTCCTCAGCCTACACCCTACCAAAGCTTCAGAAGCCAGTTTGCCTGGCCCTCTGTTCATTCTGTTCATGGTAAGGATGAAGGGATGAAAAGCAACATTTTTCTAACACCTTCTCACAAATGGCTGCCCAGTGGGAATAATTCTTTCTGGTAATATACTTGTAAAACATTTGGACATTACCACCCAGATAAGAGTGGATGGCAGGTCACAGACTAAAAATATCCACACCTGGGCCGTCAATTGTCTGGTGAATTGCTACCTTGGGTGGGGGTGTCCTGCCAAGAGCTTTATTTGTGGCCAACCTGCAGGCGCGTCCTTCACCCTCCTCCCTCTGCAACAGAGCAGCCTCATCCTTTGGCAGGGGCTGGGTGTCACATGCAAGGTGGGCTCCTAATCCCAGCGCCCATGAGGTCTCCCCAGTTGTTCGAGATGAGTGCATGCTTGAGGCAAGCTGGCCAAGGTGCGCTATAGCCAGGGGAAGCTCCTTTGAGGACTGGGCATGCCAGCTCTGCACAGGGTCCACTCATGACAGTGATATGACACTGCTGCAGATGGACTAAGGACGCCTTCTTGAACAGAGGTGCCCCAGCCATCATCTTACCCCAGTCACTGCATCCTGACCCCTCTGCTTCACTGAGCAAGGTCTTCTCAAAGAGGGTCCCTTGTCATGCAGGGCGGGGGTGTGACTCTAGCTCCTACTGAGAGGCCCTTTTTGGTGTCTGGTGCTGAGATATGGCCAGAGTTGATCTTTCTGGAAGGATGGTGTATGGAGACGCTGAGGGCCCTGCAGCAGTGGCCATTGTAAAAGCCCTTCCTTCAACAAGAACATCCACATCGCAAGAGCTCAGTGCCTCCAAACTGCTTAGCCCACGTAGATAAAGTCATTTACTCCCACAGTCACTCTACAGGAGAGGAAATGGAGGCAAGGAGAGACGGCGTCTCATGTCCACCCTTGAAAGAAGGGAACGGGGATCTTAGCCCAGCCTTGACTTTGCTCAGACAGTGCCGGTCAGGGCTCAGGGCCCCTGGACCTCATTTCTCAGCAGTTTCTGGAGGCAGCCTCTTTGGAGGTCCTGCCTTGGACCCTGCTGAGAGAGATTTTCCAGCTGCTCCATTGGGAGGAATCTGAGCCAGTTCTCCTGTGTGGACAAGAGCCATGAAATGTGTGCTGAGCTCACACCCTGGCGGTGGGAGGCCCAGCAGCCCAAGACTCCAGTTCCCACCCAGCGTGCCTGTGTCCTGACACGTCTCAGCTCCCGGGAGATCCACAGCCACGTCGAGCCCCTTTTCTGTCTGGCTGCCTGTGAACATGTGTCCCATACCCCATAGCTCTGAATCTCTTGGGGCCCAGTGAGCCCGGGGCCCTGGGGCTGTGTGGGTGGCCTTGATTTCCAGGTGCCTAAAGGATGAGATCCCGATAGGGAACTTCCTAGGAGGAGCTGCATAAGCTGAAGCCTGTGGCCATGGACAGTGGGGCCAGAGCTGAGGGAGAGGATGAATGGGCTACATCAGCCAGGCTGACCATTCTAGTCTTGAAGCCACAAAATGGAATGGAATTTTGCCATCCAGTGCACCCTGTTTAGGCTTTTCCTCTCCCTAGGCCTGGGGTATTATTTACTCTTCTCCACTGGCTCTCAAAGCCCTCAGCCCCAGGCCGCTCCCAGGAGGATGTGAGTAAGGCCCAGGCACCATGTGGACCCTGAAGGGGTTCTGTTCCCCTGTGCTGGGAAGTTCACCTCACAGGTGTGAAAATCAAGGACCTCAGTGGACAGAGATCCCCAACACCTTCTACTGAGGGAAGGAGAAAGGCCACACCTGGGCAGTGTCTTCCTGGGCCCCGACAGGTAGCTGCTATTGTCATCCAAGTTTAAGTGAGCCACCGCTGTGTGGTGAGTGGGCTACAGACTCATGTTCAATCTGTGTAGGATTCAGCCCTGGCTGCCTCCCCGAACCTCTTAGCTGTGGCCACACTGCCTCTCAGCAAGACCAGGGCTGCCCCCAGACAGAAACACTCAAAACCTGAATCACCAGGGCTCAGGCACAGCCCAGGACTCAGGCACTTGCTGGCCTCCTTCTTTGGGGACCGCCCCAGGGAGGCTGGTGTCAGCAGGAATTTTCCACCCCAGGGAGGGTTGGCCTGGGTGAGGTTTGGCTTGTCTATTGGTGCTGCCAATCAATGAAAAGCCTCTCCCCAATTCATGAAGGGTGGAAGCTGAGGCTCAGAGGGTACGTCTGCTACAATTGTTGGAATTGCAAATGACAGAAATTACAACCCAAACTGGTTTAAGCCGAGCTGTACTGATGTACATAGGCAGGAAGGAGCTAAGGCAGATGTGGATACCACAGGGCTCCATGAAGCCGTGAGCACCCACCAGCTCTTCCCTTCCTACTTAGGTTCCATCTCAGTTCCATCTCAGTTCCAAAGGCAGCAAGAAGGTGGCTGGCCTCAGCCCCACCCTACCCAGGCTCCAGGCCCCTAAGGAACAGCAAAAGGCCTGGCAGATCTTGTCGGCCAGCCAGGGACCTGAAGCAGGCAGTTGCATTGGCGTAGTCAAGGCCTCTGCCCAGGGATTGGGGGCAGGGCCCGCTGCCCCGGCTGGAGGGGCTGGAGAATGAGTGAAGAACCTGCTCAGAGGGCAGCTGTGCCCATCTCAAGAAGGGAAATGGATGCTAGGAGGCAGGAAGGCCACATCCTCCTGAGATTGTCTGTATTGAGCACCCAGGCTTTCTGGCTCCCAAGCCTGAAGACTGGTTATGAACTCGTCTGCCTCCCACTCTCCAAAGTCCCAAAAACCCAAATGCCACAGAGACCAGGCCCACATGACACTGGGAGACACAGGCCTCAGAGTCCTGGTGCCCCCTGACCAGCAAGGCCGAGTGCCCCCTGACCAGCAAGGCTTAGGTCCTCAAATGGGAAGTCAGACACTGTAGTTACCCTGGGGGCAACCCTAGGACCAAAGCACTGGAAGGAGAGGCTCACAATCATTGGCCTGCTGCTTGATCACGGCATAGTGCAGCCACTGTACCTGTGCCTGGATCACAACCCTCTGAAGAGACTGGATCTCCATAATTCAGGAGAGTCCTCTCCCAAGTGGGGCATTGGAGCAGTGTCCATCTTGGGCCCTGCTTCAGTCAGCCCTAAAGTATTTTCTGAGACCTCCTCACACCAGACCCTGTGGAAATCCACTGAGGGTCACTAGAGGAGGCCGTGGGTTGTGCACGGGCACACGTCCCATGCCCCACACAGGGCAGGCACACGGTGGACCATAGGCAAGTGTCTGAACAGCCAGCCATAGGGCCACCCTGAGGACTGCAGGCTGCATCTGTGACAGCCCAGTTTTCGCCCACACCCTAGGCAGTTGGAGCACAAGGTGCCTGCATGGCCATCACAGAGAAAGGGCTAAAGACAGGAAGGGGTGAGGTTGGGCTCCCAGGTCTCAGTCTCTAGAAATACCCTTTGCAGACCTTCCCACTCTGCTCAGCCCCTATACCCTACCACACCTACCATGAGAAAGGGATTTATAAGAAATTGCTCTGTGTGGTGGAGCCAAGATGGCCGAATAGGAACACCTCCAGTCTAGAGCTCCCAGCGTGAATGATGCAGAAAACGAATGAGTTCTGCATTTCCAAATGAAGTACCGCGTTCATCTCATTAGTGATTGTTGGACAGTGGGTGCAGGACATTTGGTGCAGTGCACCAAGCCTGAGCCTAAGCAGGGCAACTCATCACCTCACCCGAGAAGCACATGGGGTCAGGGAATTCATTTTCCTAGCCAACGACAGACAGCACCTGGAAAATCGGGTCACTCCCACCCTAATGCTGTGCTTTTCTGATGGTGTTAGCAAATGGCACAGAAGGAGATTATATCCCACGCCTGGCTCAGAGGGTCCTATGCACATGGAGCCTCGCTCATTGCTAACACAGCAGTCAGAGTTCAAACTGAAGATAGCAGAGAGGATCGGGGTGGGGTGCCTGCCATTGCCGAGGCTTCAGTAGGTAAACAAGTGTCTGGGAAACTCGGACTGGGTGGAACCCACTGCAGCTCAAGGAGGCCTGCCTGCCTCTGTAGACTCCACCTCTGGGGGCAGGGCATAGCCAAACAAAAGGCAGCAGAAACCTCTGCAGACTTAAATGTCCCTGTCTGACAGCTTGAAGAGAGTAGTGGTTCTCTCAGCACACAGCCTGAGATCTGAGAACTGACAGACTGCCTCCTCAAGTGGGTCCCTGATCCCCGAGTAGCCTAACTGGGTGGCACCACCTAGTAAGGGCAGACTGACACCTCACATAGCCAGGAACTCCCCTGAGACAAAACTTCCAGAGGAATGATCAGGCAGCATCATTTGCTGTTCAGCAATATTCACTGTTCTGCAGCCTCTGCTGCTGATGCCCAGGCAAACAGGTCTGGAGTGGATGTCTGGCAAACTCCAACAGACTGCAGCTGAGGGTCCTGACTGTTAGAAAGATAACTAACAAACAGAAAGGAGATCCACACCAAAACCCCATCTGTACCTCACCATCATCAAAGGCCAAAGGTAGATATAACCACAAAGATAGGGAAAAAACAGAGCAGAAAAACTCAAAATTCTAAATATCAGAGTGCCACTCCTCCTCCAAAAGAATGCAACTCCTCACCAGCAATGGAACAAAGCTAGATGGAGGATCACTTTGACGAGTTGAGAGAAGGCTTCAGACTATCAAACTTCTCTGAGCTAAAGGAGGAATTTCGAACCCATGGGAAAGAAGCTAAAAACCTTGAAAAAAGATTAAACGAATGGCTAACTAGAATAACCAATGCAGAGAGGTCCTTAAAGGACCTGACAGAGTTGAAAACCATGGCACGAGAAATAGGTGATGAATGCACAAGCCTCAGTAGCCAATTCGATCAACAGGAACTAAGGGTATCGTGATGGAAGATTAAATGAATGGAAAGAAGTGAGAAGAGAAATTTAGAGAAAAAAGAATAAAAAGAAAAGAACAAAGCCTCCAAGAAACATGGGAATATGTGAAAAGACTAAATCTACATCTGATTGGTGTTTCTGAAAGCGATGGGGAGAATGGAACCAAGTTGGAAAACACTCTGCTGGATATTATAAAGGAGAACTTCCCCAAACTATCAGGGCAGGCCAACATTCAAATTCAGGAAAAACAGAGAATGCCACAAAGATACTCCTCGAGAAAAGCATCTCCAAGACACATAATTGTCAGATTCACCAAGTTGAAATGAAGGAAAAAATGTTAAAGGCAGTCAGAGAGAAAGGTCAGGTTACCAACAAAGGGAAACCCATCAGACTAACAGCTGATCTCTCAGAAGAAACTCTACAAGCCAGAAGAGAGTGGGGGCCAATATTCAACATTCTTAAAGAAAAGAAATTTCAACCCAGAATATTATATCCAGCCAAACTAATCTTCATAAGTGAAGGATAAATAAAATGCTTTACAGACAAGCAAATGCTGAGAGATTTTATCACCACCAGGCCTGCCCTAAAAGAGCTCCTGAAGGAAGCACTAAACATGGAAAGGAACAACCAGTACCAGCCACTGCAAAAACATGCCAAATTGTGAAGACCATCAATGCTAGGAAGAAACTGCATCAACTAATGAGCAAAATAACCAGCTAACATCATAATGATAGGATCAAATTCACACATAACAATATTAACCTTAAATGTAAATGGGCTAAATTCTCCACTTAAAAGATACAGACTGGCAAATTGGATAAAGAGTCAAACCCAACAGTGTGCTGTACTCAGGAAACCCATGTCAGGGGCAGGGACACACATGGGCTGAAAATAAAGCAATGGAGGAAGATCTATCAAGCAAATGGAAAGGAAAAAAGGCAGGGGTTGCAATCCTAGTCTCTGATAAAACAGACTTTAAACCAACAAAGACCAAAAGAGACAAAGCAGGCCATTACATAATGGTAAAGGTATCAATTCAACAAGAAGTGCTAACTATCCTAAATATATATGCACCCAATACAGGAACAGCCAGATTCATAAAGCAAGTCCTTAGAGACCTAAAAAGAGACTTAGACTCCCACACAATAATAATGGAAAACTTTAACACCCCACTGTCAAGATTAGACAGATCAAAGAGACAGAAAGTTAATGAGGATATCTAGGATTTGAACTCACCTCTGCACTAAGCATACCTAATAGACATCTACAGAACTCTCCACCCCAAATCAACAGACTATACACACTTTTCAGCACCACACTACACCTATTCCAAAATTGACCACATAGATGGAAGAAAAGCACTCCTCAGCAAATGTAAAAGAACAGAAATTATAACAAACTGTCTCTCAGACCACAGTGCAATCAAATTAGAACTCAGGATTAAAAAACTTACTCAAAACTACTCAACTACATGGAAACTCAACAACCTGCTCCTGAATGACTACAGGGTACATAAGGAAATGAAGGCAGAAATAAAGATATTCTTTGAAACCAATGAGAACAAAGACACAATATGCCAGAATCTCTGTGACACATTCAAAGCAGTGTGTAGAGGGAAATTTATAGCACTAAATGCCCACAAGAGAAAGCAGGAAAGATCTAAAATTGAAACACTAACATCACAATTAAAAGAACTAGAGAAGCAATAGCAAACACATTCAAAGGCTAGCAGAAGGCAAGAAATAACTAAGATCAGAGCAGAACTGAAGGAAATAGAGACACAAAAACCCTTCAAAAAATCAGTGAATCCAGGAGCTAGTTTTTTGAAAAGATCAACGAAATTGATAGATTGCTAGCAAGACTAATAAAGAAGAAAAGAGAGAAGAATCAAATAGATGCAATAAAAAATGATAAAGGGGATATCACCACTGATCCCACACAAATACAAACTACCATCAGAGAATACTGTAAACACCTCTATACAAATAAACTGGAAAATCTGGAAGAAATTGATAAATTCCTCGACACATACACTATCCCAAGACTAAATCAGGAAGAAGTTGAATCTCTGAATAGACCAATAAAAGGCTCTGAAATTGAGGCAATAATTAAGAGCTTAACAACCAAGAAAAGTCTAGGACCAGACAGATTCACAGCCGAATTCTACCAGTGGTACAAGGAGGAGCTGGTACCATTCCTTCTGAAACTATTCCAACCAATACAAAAAGAGGGAATCCTCCCTAACTCATTTTATGAGGCCAGCATCAACCTGATACCAAAGCCTGGCAGAGACACAACAAAAAAAACAGAATTTTCCACCAATATCCCTGATGACCAATATCCCTGATGAACATCGGTACAAAAATCCTCAATAAAATCCTGGCAAACCGAATCCAGCAGCACATCAAAAAGCTTATCCACCATGATCAAGTTGGCTCCATCGCTGGGATGCAAGGCTGGTTCAAAATATGCAAATCAATAAATGTAATGCAGCATATAAAAAGAACAAAAGACAAAAACCACGTGATTATCTCGATAGATGCAGAGAAGGCCTTTGACAAAATTCAACAACCCTTTATGCTAAAAACTCTCAATAAATTAGTATTGATGGGACGTATCTCAAAATAATAAGAGCTATGTATGACCAACCCACAGCCAATATCATACTGAATGGGCAAAAACTGGAAGTATTCCCCTTGAAAACTGGCACAAGACAGGGATGCCCTCTCTCACCACTCCTATTCAACATAGTGTTGGAAATTCTGGCCAGGGCAATCAGGAAGGTGAAAAAAATAAACGGTATTCAATTAGGAAAAGGGGAAATCAAATTGTCCCTGTTTGCAGATGACATGGTTGTATATCCAGTAAACCCCATTGTCTCAGCCCAAAATCTCCTTAAGCCGATATGCAACTTCAGCAAAGTCTCAGGATACAAAATCAACGTGAAAAAACACAAGCATTCTTACACACCAATAACAGACAATCAGAGAGCCAACTCATGAGTGAACTCCCATTCACAATTGCATCAAAGAGAATAAAATACCTAGGAATCCAACTTACAAGGGATGTGACGGGCTCTTCAAAGAGAACTACAAACCAATGCTTGATGAAATAAAAGAGGATACAAACAAATGGAAGAACATTCCATGCTCATGGGTTGGAAGAATCAATATCGTGAAAATGGCCATACTGCCCAAGGTAATGTATAGATTCAATGCCATCCTCATCAAGCTATCAATGACTTTCTTCACAGAATTGGAAAAAACTACTTTAAGTTTCATATGGAACCAAAAAAGAGCCCGCATGGCCAAGTCAATCCTAAGCCAAAAGAGCAAAGCTGGAGGCATCACGCTACCTGACTTCAAACTATACTACAAGGCTACAGTAACCAAAACAGCATGGTACTGGTACCAAAACAGAGACATAGATCAATAGAACAGAACAGAGCCCTCAGAAATAATGCCACATATCTACAACTACCTGATCTTTGACAAACCTGACAAAAACAAGCAATGGGATGAGGATTCCCTATTTAACAAATTGTGCTGGGAAAACTGGCTAGCCATATGTAGAAAGCTGAAACTGGATCCCTTCCTTACACCTTAAACAAAAATTAATTCGGCCGGGTGCGGTGGCTCATGCTTGTAATCCCAGCACTTTGGGAGGCCGAGGCTGGCGGATCATGAGGTCAGGAGATCGAGACCACGGTGAAACCCCGTCTCGACTAAAAATACAAAAAAAAATTGGCCGGGCATTGTGGTGGGCGCCTGTAGTCCCAGCTACTCAGAGAGGCTGAGGCAGGAGAGTGACATGAACCCGGGAGGCGGAGCTTGCAGTAAGCTGAGATTGTGCCACTGCACTACAGCCTGGGTGACAGAGCGACACTCCGTCTCAAAAAAAAAATTAATTCCAGATGGATTAAAGACTTACATGTTAGACCTAAAACAATAAAAACCCTAGAAGAAAACCTAGGCAATACCATTCAGGATATAGGCGTGGGTAAGGACTTCATGTCTAAACACCAAAAGCAATGGCAACAAAAGCCAAAATTGACAAATGGGATCTAATTAAACTAAAGAGCTTTTGCTCAGCAAAAGAAACTACCATCAGAGTGAACAGGCAACCTACAAAATGGGAGTAAATTTTCGCAACCTACTCATCTGACAAAGGGCTAATACCAAGAATCTACAATGAACTCAAACAAATTTACAAGAAACAAACAAACAACCCCATCAAAAAGTGGGTGAAGGACATGAACAGACACTTCTCAAAAGAAGACATTTATGCAGCCAAAAAACACATGAAAAAATGCTCATCATCACTGGCCATCAGAGAAATGAAAATCAAAACCACAATGAGATATCATCTCACACCAGTTAGAATGGCCATCATTAAAAAGTCAGGAAACAACAGGTGCTGGAGACGATGTGGAGAAATAGGAACACTTTTAAACTGTTGGTGAGACTGTAAACTAGTTCAACCATTGTGGAAGTCAGTGTGGCACTTCCTCGGGGATCTAGAGCCAGAAATACCATTTGACCCAGCCATCCCATTACTGGGTATATACCCAAAGGACTATACATCACGCTGCTATAAAGACACATGCACACGTATATTTATTGCAGCACTATTCACAGTAGCAAAGACTTGGAACCAACCCAAATGTCCAACAATGATAGATTGGATTAAGAAAATGTGGCACATATACACCATGGAATACTATGCAGCCATAAAAAATGATGAATTCATGTCCTTTGTAGGGACATAGATGAAACTGGAAACCATCATTCTCAGTAAACTATCGCAAAGACAAATAGCCAAACACTGCATGTTCTCACTTATACGTGGGGATTGAACAATGAGAACACAGGGACACAGGAATGGGAACATCACACTCCGGGGACTGTTGTGGGGTGGTGGGAGGGGTGAGGGACAACATTAAGGGATATCCCTAATGCCAAATGATGAGTTAATGGGTGCAGCACACCAACATGGCACATGGATACATATGTAACAAAAATGCAAATTGTGCACATGTACCCTAAAACTTAAAGCATAATAATAAAAAAAGAAAGTTTTGATAGATATTGCTAAATTGACTGTCATAGACATTTTTCTGGTTTATATTCAGCAACATGTAAGTGAACCTATTTCTCACTCTAACACAGACTTTTTGTTCTTTGATGATCTGAAAAGACAGAAAACAGTATCAAAGTGTAATTTTAATTTGCATATATCTTCTTGAAATGAGACTAAAAATCTTTTAGTGTTCAAGAGCCATTTGTATTTTTAGTGTTGTGTTTATATCATTCATTTTCCTTTCTATGCAGCTAGATGTCCTTGTAAGAAATATGTGCCAGAGCATAGGGAATAAACTTCATGAAAATTCAGATGCATGATACAGTGATAAAACTTTCAGGAGGACAGTCATCCGAGGCACGCTGGGACATCCCCACAAAGGAAAAAGACAAGTTTTTGTCCCTCCTTCCCATAACACCTACCACTATGAAAAGTCAAAGAACTTGGTGAGCCCCTTTGAACTTAGGAAGACATACTACACTCAGGAATATTTATTGGGTCACACAGAAGGCTGCCAGTTTAAAGTAGGACCCAAAGCAGTAAAGAGATCAGTGGCAGTCCCATGTTCTAGTGTAAGCTTTACTGCCTCTTTTGCCACATGGCCTAGCAAATAAGATAGTAGTTTATGTATCTGTGGTGGTTAAAAAGCATAGAAGTCTTCTGTGAGCCCTCACAGGATCAGTATAGCACTTATCTCCAGAGTTTTAAAGCACCTAGTAAAGATTGAGACAATGGGATAAGACATGGCAACCTCACATGCTCATCACGATCTATGCTTCATGAGATCCACTGAATCACAATGTCAGGCAGGCACAGAAGCAACACTTTTCATAAGTGGAAGTGCTACATCCCAGGTTGGGCTCTAACAGATGGTTCAGACTTGATTACATGTACTGCTGATACCCCAAAGCCTTTCTCTCAAGTCACAACCATAGCTTGAGGAAAGGGACAAGAACATGTCCCAGGCCTATAAACGAGTTCTATTTGCCCTAGTAAGAAATGGGCTACAGCCATATTAGAGCCTCAGTGAAGAGGGTCCTTGAGGACAGTGTTGAGAAAATCCTTCCAATAGGCAGAAACCTGGGTTTTCCCAGGAGAAAGCCACACTTGAGTTCTGTACAGTGAATTCTGGTGAGTGGTGAGTAGCCTTGCTTGTTTGTTCAGAAGCCTAGAAAAAAGATTCAAGAACTGGAACTGGCATTACAAAGTTGAAGAGACCATAAACATTGCCAGTTGTGTCTCATATCAATGTTGCTTAGAAAGCATTCACATCAGAGAATGCTGTCAGTGAGCAGATAGAGTTAGTGACTTAGCCTTCTGTCCTTAACCACACCAGTGCTCGGATAGTTAAGATAAGACAGCGGCCATGGTGGCAGAGATAAAGGATATACGTGGTATCAATAACATGGCTCTTTCACAGAAAGACTAACCTAGCTGCTAGCACTACCGAGTGCCCAACTTGCTATGGGCAGAGACATGCTGAGCTCCCACGCCAGACATCAGGAGCCTGTTGAGTACATCAGGCCCATTCCACGTTAAGTGGTAAAATAATTCTCACATATCAAAATGATTCATATTCTAAATATGGGCTTGTCTTCTAAGCCTCTAATATCTCCAAGAGCAGTACCACCTCTGGGCTTACACAATGCCTTCTGCGTTAATATATCTCACACAGATTGTCTTAGACCAAGGCATGCAACAATGAGCCCATTACAGTGTGTAACATCATTCAGATACAGCTGACTTGACAGGATGGCTGAATGGAATACTGAACAGACAGCTAAGGCTCAATGCAGGCATATCTTACATTGTCGAAGTGCTCTTCTACAGGATAAAACACAGTCACTGTATCAATGACCAGAATATGCTGCTGTGTTACTAGAATATGCAGGTCTCAGAATATGTAGCAGAAACACCTTGCCTAAACATGTCTAATTTCTTATTCTCTTCTACTTATTCTTAGGATATGATAGATTTGCGATTCTAGTTTCTGGTGATGGCAGTAGGGTGGATGAATAGATAATTTGGCTGAGAAAGACAGTAAGGGTTTTTCTTAGACTATGACTATTAGCAGGGAACCAGAGAATGAAGAAAGGAGTCATTGCTCTTCCTGGGATAATCAAACCCATTTATTAGGAGCTAGGTCTGCTAATATGCAGAATAAAGGGAGAAATGCATCTGGAATTCAGTAGATTCATTGAATATCTCTTGATGTTTCCAATTTCAGTGATAACTGTGAATAGGGCAATTCAACAACTGCAACCTGACAAGAGCAAGGCAACTAAAGCTTCAGAAACCATGAGGATGAAGTTCCATGCTATCCTACAAGACACACAACCAGGAGAGACTAAATGATACCAGCAGGTATGGTGAATGTAGAACGGTTTCTGGAGGCAGAGATGATAATTTGTAGGCCTGATCGAGCTGCAGCAGTGAAGACTGTACCTTATTTTTAACCATTGTTAACCATTTTTATTGCTCCTTTCAAGGATGAAATGAGAGTACCTCCTTCTAAGATATTCATATAATATCAGATATCATAGAGGACACTAGTTCTGAGTAGTGAAAGGGATTGACTTTTTGCACTTAATTTATGAGTCTTCCCAGATTTATCTGGCCATACCTGCCTTCCAGGCTTTGACTTTGTGACATGCCCATCTATTAATGCCTGTGGTTATCTCATCATCCCCTGAGAGGATGGCCAGCTTCCCTTCCTGTGGCAATAATAGGTTGAAGGAATTCCCATATATAAGCTCAACCAAGTGGATCCATGAAAACTGTTTCCTCTTATTCCTCCCAGAGTCAAATGAAATGTCTGCATCATAAGATGTGCAATCCAGCTTGCCCAGAGGCTTCTTGGTGGGGTCATGTAGCATAAACCAGAAAGGAAGAAAAGTAAATATCCCATGAGCCTAATTTGGCCAATAAGGAAAGAAAGATTAGAAAGAACCAGCAAATCAATTTCTCTTCATCTTTCTCCTTGTCAGAATGTTCTCAGTCATAGTATTCTCAGACAGCCTTTCTGTAGATGCCCTATACCTTCAAACAACCAGTTATGTTTTCTGTGAAACTCAGTAGTTCATTATCATGTATTTTCTTTTTATCATACTCTAGACCCAAGTTCTCTTTTTATCCTGAAATATACATGACAAAGTATTAGCACATATTTTCCCCATTAGGTTTTATTTTCTATGGTACTTGGACTAAGAAAAAGTCTTTTACCATAATTCCAGCCATATCTACACTCAAATGGTTAATTCATCTTTCTTTTGTAGAATATATTTTTAATTTTCTTAGCCATCAATTATTTTGTCCTCTCTTTAGGAAGCTTTTCTACACCTACTTTGTCTTCTCATATTAGAAATAGTTTTACTTTTGTTTGTTTTTTTATATTTTTATTCTTGGATAGATATTTGGTCAAAGTTTTTACCCACTTGATAGCAACATTTTTGTTCTGATGATATTCCTAATCTATTTGGTTTTGTGTGTGTGTATATGTATTCGTGTTATTTTCCTACTTTTATTTTGTAACACCTCTGCAGAGCTTATGTGATGGTTCCCTTTTTCCCTTTTTTTAGCTTTATTTTAAAAGTTTGGTCCTCCCTCATGTTAATGAGAACCCAAGCTGACATGTGTGTTCAATATATTTCAAGTACTGTGTATTACATATGTTATTTTAACCCATACTTCTCATCTGCAGCTCTGAGTATTGACTGTGAACTGAGCACAGTGCAGAATTCATCCACAGCACCTTCCCACTTCACCAATCAATTGTTTAGGTCAGAAATTGTGTATGAGGCTTATCACTTGATTCTGTAACCATTGATTCTTTTAAATTCCAAACCAGGGCCTACAGAAAAAAAAAAAAGTACTGTCTGTTCGCATTACATGGGAAAAGAGTGTTCTTGAGACACTTTTTAAAGATCTGCAACTGCAGGCAACTTACTTACACCGTGTCCTTCACCTCTATATCACTTCATCGATTTTAGAAACCCTTTATTTTGTTTGGCAGTTCTATGTTTCATATAGTCCTAATTTAATTGAGGGTGGAGTACACAGTCCTGTTTTCTATTCTCCTTACTGCCTTGGATATGAGAGTGAAAGCCAAAAACAGGTGAAAGGTCCATTCTGTAGACCTTACTTTTTAATAACAGAATCTCAGTTGCTGAAAGTTCTCTTTTTCAAATGGAATGTTTGATTGTGCACATTTGGGGAATCTGGAGAGCTTTAGGGGAGGGGCTAGAAAGCCTACTTTCAAGTTGCTCAATCCAAAAGACACCAGAAAAAAAGAAGAAAAAGCAAACAAAACAAAAAGACAAAAGTCTAAATAGTCTAGAGATCATGTGTACCTCCTTGTATTTGCATACCATCTTGTTTCTTGTATGTGTCTCTCATATTTGACCAAAATATGTTTTACTATTTCCATTTATCATATTATTATCTCTCATTTATTAAAAGAAAGCAAACTTCAGAGAGCTTAAGATGCCTGATGTAATTTATTGCTGATGACATTAATGACATTTCCTTGAAAACCAAAAGTGATAGTTAAAAGAATAATAATTAAATATTCATGATTGAATATTAAAAGATAATGAAATGTGAATGTGAAACTACTTGGCAAAACAACTTTTCCAGGAAAAATAGGGAGGTAAATGTGATAGTTTTGTGTGTCAACTTGGCTAGGCTATAGCACCTAGTCATTTAACACTAGTCGGATGTTGCGTGAATGTATTTTGTAAATGTAATTAATATCTACCATCAGTTGACTTTGAGAAAAAAACATTATCCTCATCCATTCAATTGAAGGCCTGAAGAGTAAATATACAGCTTCATAAAGAAGAAGGAATTCTGCCTCACGACTGCAGCATGAACACATGCCTGTGTTTCCAGGATGCTCGACAGATTTGAGACTTGCTAGTTCCCACAATCTTGGGAGCTAATCCCTTAACATAAAAGAAATCTCCCTCTCATTCTCTTTCTATCTCTCTCTGTTTATATATGTATATTATGTGTGTGTATATATATATACTATATATATAAATATGTAGTATATATATATATACTACATATATAAATATGTTGTATATATATACTACATATATAAATATGTAGTATATATATAATACATATATAAATATGTCTTTATATATAACATACAATAATATATAAATAACATAAATTAATATATAATATACACATATATATGTATATAATATAGATATGTGTCTCTCTTATACACATATATACTATATGTATATACAATATACATTTGTGTATATGATATATGTTTATATATGTACATATGTACACAGAGATGTATATGTGCATATATAATATAAACGTGTGTGTATATATGTGTGTGTGTATGTGTATATATGTATGTGTATACATATATATATAAAATTGATTGGTTCTAGTTCTCTGGAGAACTTTGACTAATACAGTGAGATATGCTCATATTAAGGTAGTTTTATCATCCTATTAGAAGAGAATTGTACAGGATGAGTGGCCAAGAATCTTGTGCCACTTGACTCGGGTCCTGTTACAAGTCAGCTCTGCACTCACGCAAAAGGATCCTCCAGGCCACCACAATTACATTTAAAAAAAACAACAACAAAAACCTCCCATAGAGTCATGTTTATAGTTTGAAGAATTACGGATAAAGAACTATTATCTTACATGGTAAGAATCTCAACAATAGAGACATCAGATGTGTAGAAATAAATTATGAGGAGACAGAATATAGATTAAACTGAAAGTAGAAGAAAATCTAGGAATGATCCGATTACTGCCCATATTTAATGATTAAATGGATAAATATGACAAAGTCAGAATTTTTAAAAATTAAGCATGTCGAATGTATCATATAAAGGGGAAATTGAACTTTATATGATATAAAAGGATCATTATATTATGAATGTATAGAATTAATTAATTTTATAATAATTAATAATTACTGGTTCAAATCTCTGCCTTTTCAGGGTAGCTTTGGAAATGATAGAGCTGAAGTGGAGAAATCAGGCAAGTGTTGAACCTACATGTTAAGACACTGTTCACCTGAATCTTAGGAAAGCTCTAAAATGAGTGAAACCAAATATATTACCCCAGGTAACTAAGAACTTATTAACATAGTTTAGCAGGATTAACACATAGACAAAGGAACCTTATTCCAAATTGTAAGGTGAAGATGGAATGAAATCAGCATGGACATATGCAATGTTCTCGGGGTGTAGTTAGTATTTAGAAAATGCACAGATCCGTAAAACCACAGGAGATTCTGAGACATCCAGGACTCCGAGTATCATCATTTGAAGATTGTGATGAGCATTTTGAGTGATTCCAAAGTTTAAATAATAAACCTAAAGTTAATTACAAAGTTGTGACATTAGAACCAAAATAAATGAGATATGAATAAACTTTCTTTATAAATAGTGATGGTATTTTTTGTTTGCTTTTGTTATTTTTTCAAAAAATATTAAAGACATGAGAACTGTTTTAAGCTGAAGAAAATAATTTTAGTTTCAAATTAGAAAACTTGAATTTTTGCAGGGAATATTATAACCCACTTTTGTTCAACTGTAAGTCAATATACATTTGCATTTTTCTGAGTAATATAAACTAATGAAAATTGTGTATATTTCCAGGTAAGTTGAAGTGATGGGAAAATCTAATTCTTCTTTTGGATTCTTTGCTGATTTTCTTATTGAAATGTTATTTGTTTTTTGCTACTGACTTACCACCGCATGGCACCCTCTAGCCTGAGGGAGGTTAAGTAAGACAATCATTCTTTACAAACTCATTTTTAACTTTGAGATACACACCAGTGGATTTCCAATTCTGCAAGGCAAGGTCTCTTATAATATTTGAAGTAGAGGAAGATCATTGTTTCAGGAAAAAAATTAGATCACCTGGGATTTCATTTCAAAAAGCAGACTTCTAGATTCAGAAGCTGTGGGGGGTAAGGGAAAAATACATTATTAATGACAAAGGTATCAGGTATTGCTCCTGCTGCGGAGAGAGTTCTATCGTTTCTCATCCAAAGCTTGTTAATTGACTGAATCTTGTTACAGAGAGAAGAATTTGTGGTATATTATCACCACAGGACATTGATAAATCTTAACTGTTCACTTGAGCACACATAAAAGAATCAAAATGTGGAATTTCTTCTAAAAAGACCTCAGACAGTAAATTTCATCTTAGCCCTGTTTCACTGATATTAAGGGAAGCCTCTAGACTCATGTTCTCAGCTGGTTTTCTGTTAGTTTCTAGAAATGATGTTTTGATAGAGATCTGGATTTGTCTTCACTTGAACGTCTTTAAAAAATATTTTGGATTACAAAAAAGTTTTTTAAACAAGCAAAGATTCATAGACTTTGAATTATTACCAGTAATGTCACAATTATTCCATTCACGTGTAAAAGTTCTTGCAGGCCATGCTCAGTGAAACAGATTGTCAGTTTCAGTTCTCATTATAGTCCTAAATATTTAGGCACAGCACTGTTATCATCTCCATGTTATGGTTGAAGAAGAAGAACCAAGGAAGCTAACCAGCAAAAGTTTGTAGAACTGGGTAGTGGAGTAAAGTGAACTCAATTTATGTATCACAAAAGATAAAATTTTAAAATATGTCTGACTGATGATTAAGAGAAGAGCATTATTATATATTTCCAATATGTATAAAGACAAGCTAAATGTATATTTTACCTGAAGATCTTTCTTCACTTATAGAAAACTTCATAATGTCTTGCCCGGTAATTTCCACTCACCTGTACTCTTGTTGCAGGTAGAATTGTCTAATATTATTTTTATAGGCCACCATGCGTTTACAGGACACACACTTGTTTCTGCTGGATAGTTGAAGAAAGTTAATTTCATATAAATACTTGTCTACTAAGTACATAGTATGTGTTGGGCCTTCCTAACTCTGACTTCACCCCTAAATGCTCATTCATCCCAATGTGTGAGTGTGTAGCCACGTAAAAGAAGATAATCTATTTGGACCATAGTTCCTTGATTTTAACTAGGGATACTTGTAGAACATCCATATAAGTTTGCTGTGCTGATCCCATAAGAAAATAAATGTAAAGTGCTCAGATCAGGGACTGAAATATACTAACTAGGTGCAGTATCAGCAACATTAGAAAAATCAGGGGTAGCAATGGTGGTGGTAATAGACATGGTGGTAGTTGTGAATAAAGTATCTGCTTTAGTATAGTATTTTTGGTTTCTAATTATAAAGATAAGAAAAGATCATGGGGCAAAAGTGAAAAGAGGGATAAAGTATTTTATTTTGTTTTTCTTATTTAAAGGGAATAGAGGACACAGTGCAGTTTACTGTAAAGTTCTCATTGTTTGATAATCTTATTCAATCTGTTTCCCTGGGATGTCTTCAGGTACAGAAGTAAAGGATTTTAAACTACTTAAATATAGGTGTTAGGAAATGAGAGAGGGACTGTTCAAAACCAAGAGTTGGTTGTGAAAGAAAGTAAAAAATCAGTATTGCCGTTCAACCTCTATTCAGGTGAATATAGTGGTAACAAGAAGGTGATTTTAAGTTAATGTGTTACCAGTGGAGTTACACTGTTGAGTAGCATTTTGTATAACAATTTTCAATCTTGAAAGTGCTTTATTTATATGTTATCTCCTTTATTCTTTGCAACACAGCTGAGAGTCTCAGCAAAGATTGTATAACCATTTTACAGCAGAAAATTCATACTTAAAGCATTGAGTCATTTATGCAATATCAAAGAGGCAAAGCATACCTGACTAGTGCTATAAAATTTTTATCTTAATGCACACTGAATTTTGTTCTATGTTGTTTTATACTCTTCCACTCATATTATAAGATTACATGATTAAAGAATACTGAAATACCTTTTCTATAGTAGACCAATTCTTAACCTTATAAAAGATAGGATAAATGCAAAAATACATCTAAGGCAAAATCATCACTAGATATTAAAAGCTCTATTTTTATTTTCCTGAGAGGTGGTGAGGGTTTTCCAACTCTGACATATTTCTGCTTCATAAAAATGTAACCAAACATATATTCAATGACTTAAATGTATGATTAAATAGATTTCAAAAGAAGTCAAATGCATCTTTACAAATCATTATCATGTATCTTGTTTTTTAGACTCTATCAATAAAGGACCTACTGAAAGATGAAGTACAAAAAACCTGACTTTTAAAGACTAATTGGCATACAGTTTTAACTTTAAAATATCAATTGAGTGTGTATGAGTGTGAATATATGTATATAAATCAACATTTTATAATCAGCATTTTTTAATTTTCCTTTAAATTCAATTCATTTTTCAGTTAAGAACAGCTTATTTTTGGTACTATCAGAAGTATCACTAGAAAATACAATGCAGAACTTCTATTATAAGCATGATAGACATATATATATGAAATCAGCTTTGAATCTAATCAAAGTATTAATCTTCAAATCTAATTAAAATGTTAAACCTTCTACAGCCTTCTTATATTTTCTTTCTTTGTATGTGGTAACAGGGAGCCAAAATGTGTACTCTGATTTAGGGATGTCACACATTTTAAGAAACCAATGTGTCTATATTTTCTGATGGACAAAAATAAGCGTAATACTGAAAGAGTGGTGTTAACTGAAAAGTTAATCCATGTAACTAATCCCAGAAACTTTACCTGGCAGATCCATGGCTATTTCTAAAAGACTTTGACCATCGTTTTATGCTTCCTTATGTGAGTTTTGGTAAATTATTAGGTGCTGCTGACACTGAAAGTGAAGAAATTTCTTTTTCCTGTGCTATATTTTCTTCAGTCATGGTAAGAACTTATTGCTTAAAGTGTCAACATTTACCACACAATGAATAGAAAAGGTGTTTCTCACAAACCTGCACATTGTGCGCATGTACCACAGAACTGAAAATATAATAAAAAAAAGAAAATGTGTTTCTCAATTTTAGTTGCATCCTTGTGACTCCAAAATTATGAAATAATATATATTCTACAGACATATTTCTAAACATTTCTTGATTATTTTTTCATTGTCATAAAACCATAAGAACAATAGATTTGAAAAATGATCTACAACCCAGTCATCAATTGAATCAACTTGAAAAGTGTTTTTGTTTCAATCACATTCAAATGAATAAAAAATTAAATAGCTATAGTTATAGATAGCTTAATAGCTTTCTAAATTTTTGGTATTTTGAACAATTCAGTTCTCAAACGACAGAAGAATCTTTTAAAAGCAAATTCCAGTGAAATAGCAAAATTAACATTGTTTTGGGTTTATATGTGGTTCTTCTTTAATAATAAAAATAAAATAAGTCTTGTTGGTTGGACCCTAGACTGGTTCCTTCATTTGATTTTCGCCTCTACTCTGGCATGATATGCCATGAAGAAATATAAGCCTTTTTCATTTCAAAATAAAAATATAATTAAGCATCACTGCTCAGTAAAAAAATAGCTATAACTCCAGCCATACCTCTAGTGGTAATAAAATCAGCAGTTAGGATACAAATGCATCCATTTTATAGCAAAGTAAAATAAGGATTCTCAAGTGACCATGCAGCAATGGTGAGCTGTATATCTCAACTAGCATTTCAGCTGGTCAATCAATCATTAATTGACTTTTGTATCCTAACCGAAGCCCTTTTCTGTTGACTGATATCTCGGGAGATTCTATTTTCTATTTCACAGAATGCCAAGTATCCAAATAGATTGTTTATCTGAATTCAGTATTCAGAGGCTTCTGTCTGAGATGCAGAATGCATTTTTAACATCATAGTTAGTAAGAGTATGTTGTCCTATTTTGAAAATGTTTGTTGCCTAGGCAGTCAAGCATTGTCAATCAAAGGTAACTTAGAACATTAATTATTTTAGTATATGCTTTTTCTAAATTTGTCCAAGCTTTTTCATTTCTTCCTCATGTACCACCAAATGCTAAGGCAGAGACTTAAGTATCATATATAACATACCTACCCAAGCCTCTAGAATCTCAAGTTATTCTATAAATCGTTTAGCAATCAGAGTCTCCACGAAATTGTCTTAGTTTCTTTCCTTTCTTGAATTACTCTTGTTCTCAGTTCTCATAGATTTAAAATTATTTTCTAACTAATGCACATTAAGAAATGATAGAGAGACCAGTGATTAAGAACATAAAATTTGGAGATATATCTGTGCAGGGATTCTAGTTCTTCTACTGCCTGGATAGAAAACCTCAGGCCACTGGGGCAGATGCTATTAATCTCTATGAATGTGTAGTTCTCTTCTTATCTAAGCAATAGGAGAAAATTGTGATTCTTATCCCCTTGAAGGTAAGAATGAACATGAACCTATCTTTGACTAATGAAACGTGAGTAGACATGATGTGTATTACTTTTTAGTGGGAACTTTTAAGACGCAGAGGTTGATTCTTTAGGAGCCCACATGCTTATAAAGCTCCAGGCTTTGGAATCTCCCTTAGCCTGAATAATCGGATTGCCATAGTGAGAACAACTGCCCTGTAGAATCACCAGAACCTGGAGCTTTTCTTAAATAAGCAAGGTAATAAACATTTATTTTACTAAGACACTTGGATTTTAGGGTTATTTGTTATCACAGCAGAGCCTTCTCTGACCTGAAAGATACTGTAGGTTACTTAAACTTTCTAGTCTTCATTTTCTCATCCATAAAATGATGATAAAAAGACCAACCTTCAAAGGGCTATTGTGGATATTAATTTAAACATTTGTATTTCAAATACTTAAAAATTGTTTTATAAAGCAGTCAAAAGTAGCTACCATTCTATCATTATGTATCATTTTATAGATAGATAGATAGATAACTTTAAGATGGAGACTCTGTTATCATGCCTATTAATTTTCTGAGTATTAAAAAATGCCCTCATCTTTCTGAGCTCTATTTTGAATAATCTACCACTTAGGAGCTATCCCTGTCTTGTTCCTAGAATTTCTGAAATATTCTTCAGCCTGATTGACACTTCCAGTATGTTTAAATAAATAAAATCTTGTTATCCCAGTGGAAATATTGATTGATCCATGCATTTGCTAACTAAACAAATGTAACTGAAAAAATAATTATGTGTAAATTAGTTTTGGGTGAATTGTCAATTCCAGGTGCATTGTCAAGTTTACTTTTACCATTGAACACATTTTCTACTATGTTGCCTGTTTCTCCACATAAAAAATAAGGGCAATAATAAGAGTTAGCTTCTGCCTAATTCCTGAGTAATTCATGGTAATTTATATTATTATTGATAGTGCTAGTAAGTGAGGATAAGAGTGAAACGAAAAAATCTACTGCTACTATGAGAGAAAAGTGAGTGTAAGAAAGAGATTATTAGGAGGAAATGGTTAAATCTGATGGCGATGTTCCAAGAAATCATAGTACTCCCAAAATATAGTATTGCCAGAAAGTGGGCAAAAATACCATGGTAAATTGAAAGCAAGGAAATTTGAGAATGGCATGTGACCTGTTGGATCCACACGTGTTTGTTTTGGATCCACATGCTTTCTATTTAACTATACATAGTCTCCAAGCTCTGAATTTATAAATAAAAGATTTGGTCAAAATAAATTTAACAGATATGTAAATATTAAAATATTATATTCCAGATCATAAACATAAGTGAGAAGCAGGGTGTGATTGTATGAAGAAAGAGAAAAAAGTAATCAAGAGGAAAAATGTAAAACGTAAGATAAATGTCCAAAAAAGAGAACCAAATAAGACAAAATGGACAAGAGCATGATTAGATAGATAGACAGATCGATAGATAGATAAGAGATAGATAAATTGATTTAGACCTCAGTTGTATCACTATTTTCACAGTAATACTAAATAATATACTACTTCAAAACTCAGTCTTATACAAGTACTATTTCTATACTCAAAATATGTTTTGCTGGGGAACCTCTGTTTCAAATTGCATGTTTAAAAGTTGGCTAGAGTTGGCAGATCAAGGCTGGCTCATCCAGGTTTGTCCCAAGGCTGTGGGTTTAGTACAGTCTGCTTTAATATTAATCACTTTAAATTCAAAGCTATTCAAGTCACGATTTTGTTGTTGTTGTTGTTGTTAAGAAGATATTGCCAAATCCCACAGGGGTGAATGGTAACACATAATGCCTCTTACTAAGGCCATGGCTGAGAACTGACACGTCACACTTTTCAATATTCCATTGATTGCCAAAGGAAAGTCATATGGCTAAGACCAACATCATTGAGTTAGGGTTATGTCCTTCTTTCATATAAGTTAGGGGTCAGTATGAATATTTGCTGAGCAATAATATAATCTACCATATGAGGCAAAGCTATTATTTAAATATGCCACCATATGTACCCGAGCATACATTCAACATGACTCAAAAAGAAAACTGGACAAGATTACAAAGTATAGGAACAGAATTCACTTCAGATTCACAGTAGATAACACAATGTCAAACTATTCATTCTTGGATATGTAATAAGGGGTCTGACTCCAGGATTGATGCTGGATCCTGGCAGCCTTTTTTGTTTTTGTTTGTTTTTAGATGGAGTTTTACTCTGTTGCCAAGGCTGGGGTGCAGTGACATGGTCTCGGCTCACTGCAACCTCTGCCTCTAGGGCTCAAGTGATTCTCCTGCTTCAGCCTCCCGAGTAGCTGAGATTACAGGTGCCTGCCACGAAGCCTGGCTGATTTTTTGTATTTTTAATAGATACAAGGTTTCACATCGTTGGCCAGGCTGGTCTCAAACTCCTGACCTCGTGATCTGCCAGCCTTGGCCTCCCAAAGTGCTGGGACTACAGGGATGAGCCACTGCACCCAGCCAATCCTGACAGCTTTTAAGCAACACTCCTGCCTCTTTCGCTTTGCCCCAACCCTGGATAAGGTGATAAGGAACTCCAGATACTCCATCCATTGGTACAAGCAGAAAATTAAAACACTTACCCCAGTTCCTCTTCCTAAATACCATTAAAAACCTGAGGCCTTTTCTCACTCTCTCAAGCTATGTTTTAATCAACTTGGAAAGCCTCCCCTTCTTGCCTGAGAAAGGTTCATTGTGGCATTTTTGCACCTTCTTGGTGCATCTGTGACATCATCAATCATTTAGATGGGGATCCCGTCTATAGCTACTGTGATTAAAGCTAGTGGTTTTTCAAAGTACCGTCCAAGAACTATTTGAGAATTTGTTAAAAAATTTGGATTCTGGATCCATACATCAAACTAAATTAATCTGAACTCTGGATTATGAACAATCTCCATCAATAAATTTAATAAAAAATAAAGTTAGAAAAATATTGGTGAACTCAGGTGAACAGCGGATCTCTCAGCAGAAACTCTACAAGCCAGAAGAGAGTGGGGGCCAATATTCAACATTCTTAAAGAAAAGAATTTTCAACCCAGAATTTCATATCCAGTCAAACTAAGCTTTGTAAGTGAAGGAGGAATAAAATCCTTTACAGACAAGCAAATGCTGAGAGATTTTGTCACCACCAGGCCTGCCCTAAAAGAGCTCCTGAAGGAAGCAGTAAACATGGAAAGGAACAACCAGTACCAGCCACTGCAAAATCATGCCAAATTGTAAAGACCATCGAGGCTAGGAAGAAACTGCATGAACTAATGAGCAAAATAACCAGCTAATATCATAATGACAGGATCAAATTCACACATAACAATATTAACTTTAAATGTAAATGGACTAAATGCTCCAATTAAAAGACACAGACTGGCAAATTGGATAAAGAGTCAAGACCCATCAGTGTTCTGTATTCAGGAAGCCCATCTCACGTGCAGAGATACACATAGCCTCAAAATAAAGGGATAGAGGAAGATCTACCAAGCAAATGGAAAGCAAAAAAAGGCAGGGGTTGCAATCCTAGTCTCTGTTAAATAGACTTTAAACCAACAAAGATCAAAAGAGACAAAGAAGGCCATTACATAATGGTAAAGGGATCAATTCAACAAGAAGAGCTAACTATCCTAAATATATATGCACCCAATACTGGAGCACCCAGATTCATAAAGCAAGTCCTGAGAGACCTACAAAGAGACTTAGACTCCCACACAATAATAATGGGAGATTTTATCACTCCACTGTCAACATTAGACAGATCTACAAGACAGAAAGTTAACAAGGACACCCATGAATTGAACTCAGCTCTGCAGCAAGCGGACCTAATAGACATCTACAGAACTCTCCACCCCAAATCATCAAAATATACATTTTATTCAGCACCACACCACACCCATTCCAAAATTGATCACATAGTTGGAAGCTCTCCTTAGCAAATATAAAAGAATAGAAATTATAACAAACTGTCTCTCAGACCACAGTGCAATCAAACTAGAACTCAGGATTAAGAAAGTCACTCAAAACCACTCAACTACAAGGAAAATGAGCAATCTGCTCTGGAATGACTACTGGGTACATAACGAAATGAAGGCAGAAATAAAGATGTTCTTTGAAACCAATGAGAACAAAGACACAACATACCAGAATCTCGAGGACACCTTCAAAGCAGTGTGTAGAAGGAAATTTATAGCATTAAAGGCCCACAAGAGAAAGCAGGAAAGTTCCAAAATCGACACCCTAACATCATAATTAAAAGAACTAGAGAAGCAAGAGCAAACACATTCAAAAGCTAGCAGAAGGCAAGAAATAACTAAAATCAGAGCAGAACTGAAGGAAATAGAGACACAAAAAACCTTCAAAAGTTAATGAATCCAGGAGCTGGTTTTTGGAAAAGATCAACAAAATTGATAGATCACTAGCAAGACTAATAAAGAAGAAAAGAGAGAAGAATCAAATAGATGCAACAAAAAATGATAAAGGGGATATCACCACCGATCCCACAGAAATACAATCTACCATCAGAGAATACTACAAACACCTCTATGCAAACAAACTAGAAAATCTAGAAGAAACGGATAAATTCCTCAACACATAAACTCTCCCAAGACTAAACCAGGAAGAATTTGAATCCCTGAATAGACCGATAACAGGCTCTGAAATTGTGGCAATAATCAATAGCTTACCAACGAAAAAGATTCCAGGACCAGATGGATTCAAAGCCGAATTCTACCAGAGGTATGAGGAGGAACTGGTACCATTCCTTATGAAACAATTCCAATCAATAGAAAAACAGGGAATTCTCCCTAACTCATTTTATGAGGCCAGCATCATCCTGATACCAAAGCCTGGCAGAGACACAACCAAAAAAGAGAATTTTAGACCAATGTCCTTGATGACCATTGATGCAAAAATCCTCAATAAAATACTGGGAAACCAAATCCAGCAGCTCATCAAAAATCTTATCCACCATGATCAAGTGGGCTTCATCCCTGGGATGAAAGGCTGGTTCAACATAGGCAAATCAATAAATGTAATCCAGCATATAAACAGAACCAAAGGCAAAAACCTCATGATTATCACAATAGATGCAGAAAAGGCCTTTGACAAAATTCAACAACACTTCATGCCAAAAACTCTAAAGAAATTAGGTATTGATGGGACGTATCTCATAATCATAAGAGCTATCTATGACAAACCCACAGCCAATATCATACCGAATTGGCGAAAACTGGAAGCATTCCCTTTGTAAACTGACACAAGACAGGGATGACCCCTGTCACCACGTCTATTCAACATACTGCTGGAAGTTCTGGCCAGGGCAATCAGGCAGGAGAAGGAAACAAAGGGTATTCAATTAGGAAAAGAGGTAGTCAAATTGTCCCTGTTTGCAGATGACATGATTGTATATCTAGAAAACCACATTGTCTCAGCCCTAAATCTCCTTAAGCTGATAAGCAACTTCAGCAAAGTCTCAGGATACAAAATCAATGTACAAAAATCACAAGCAATCTTGTACACCAATAAGAGACAAACGGAGAGCCAAATCATAAGTGAACTCCCATTCAAAATTGCTTCAAAGAGAATAAAATACCTAGGAATCCAACTCACAAAGGACATGAAGGACCTCTTCAAGTAGAACTACAAACCACTGCTCAATGAAACAAAAGATGATACAAAGAAATGGAAGAACATTCCATGCTCATGGGTTGGAAGAATCAATATCATGAGAACGGCCATACTGCCTAAGGTAATTTATAGATTCAATGCGATCCTCATCAAGCTACTGATGACTTTCTTCACAGAATTGGAAAAAACTATTTTAAGGTCCATATGGAACCAAAAAAGAGCCCGCATTGCCAAGTCAATCCTACGCCAAAAGAACAAAGCTGGAGGCATCACACTACCTGACTTCAAACTATACTACAAGGCTACAGTAACCAAAACAACATGTTACTGGTACCACAACAGAGACATAGATCAATGGAACAGAACAGAGCCCTCACAAATAATGCTGCATAATTACAACTATCTGATCTTTGACAAACCTGACAAAAACAAGCAATGGGGAATGGATTCCCTATTTAGTAAATGGTGCTGGAAAAACTGGCTAGCCATATGTAGAAAGCTGAAACTGGATCCCTTCCTTACACCTTATACAAAAATTAATTCAAGATGGATGAAAGACTTACATGTTAGAGCTAAAATCATAAAAACCCTATAAGAAAACCTAGGCAATACAATTCAGGACATAGGTGTGGGCAAGGACTTCATGTCTAAATCACCAAAAGCAATGGCAACAAAAGCCAAAATTGACAAATGGGATCTAATTAAACTAAAGAGCTCCTGCACAGCAAAAGAAACTACCATCAGAGTGAACAGGCAACCTACAAAATGGGAGAAAATTTTCGCAACCTACTCGTCTGAAAAAGGGTTAATATCCAGAATCTACAATGAACTCAAACAAATTTACAAGAAAAAACCAAACAACCCCATCAAAAAGTGGGTGAAGGACATGAACAGACATTTCTCAAATGAAGACATTTATGCAGCCAAAAAACACATTAAAAAAAATACTCATCATCATTGACCATCAGAGAAATGCAAATCAAAACCACAATGAGATAGCATCTAACACCAGTTAGAATGGCAATTATTAAAAAGTCTGGAAACATCAGGTGCTGAAGAGGATATGGAGAAATAGTAACACTTTTACACTGTTGGTGGGACTGTAAACCATTGTGAAGTCAGTGTGGCGATTCCTCAGGGATCTAGAACTAGAAATACCATTTGACCCAGCCATCCCATTACTCGGTATATACCCAAAGGACTATACATCATGCTGCTATAAAGACACATGCACACGTATGTTTAATGCAGCACTATTCACAGTAGCAAAGACTTGAAACCAACCCAAATGTCCAAGAATGATAGACTGGATTAAGGAAATGTGGCACATACACACCATGGAATACTATGCAGCCATAAAAAATGATGAGTTCATGTCCTTTGTAGGGACATGGATGAAACTGGAAACCATCATTCTCAGTAAACTATTGCAAGGACAGAAAACCAAACACCGCATGTTCTCACTCGTAGGTGGGAATTGAACAATGAGAACACATGGACACAGGAAGGGGAACATCACACTCCGGGGACTGTTATGGGGTGGGGGTAGGGGGGAGGGACAGCATTAGGAGATATACCTAATGCTAAATGACGAGTTAATGGGTGCAGCACAACAAAATGGCACATGGATACATATGTAACAAACCTGCACATTGTGCCCATGTACCCTAAAACTTAAAGTATAATAAAAATAAAAAAAAGAAAAGTTTAGTGATGGAGACACCAACGCTGCATTCTACAACAAACAATGTAAAAACTTTACAGATTGCTTCTGCTAACTTACTACAGTTTACTTTCCTCTCAGATGGGAGAATTGTTGAGTTTTTTCTTAAGATAGAAAAGCAATTCAGATCATCTGAAATCTCCACAAGAAGGATAAGAAGCACAGCAGAAACTATTCTAGGCAGGAAGTCAATCCTTTCAACTGTCTGTGCTCCATAGAAACAATTGTCTGCACTGGGAGTCATATGAGGTACAGACAACAACCAGACCCCTGATCCTCTCATTTGTGATTTCAGAAGAAATTACCAGTCAACTGAGTAATTCACTGAGTAAAGTAAACATTTGGCACTGAAAGAGGTTAGACGGATAACTATTTGTATCACCATATTCATAAAGCTGGAATATTTTCCATTACTGTTATCACATCTGAATGGAAGATGTTAAAAGGTCTCTCATCTTGTAAGATGGATTTGAAAGAATATTTTCTGAGAAACGAAATTATTAACACACCTGCGAGGTGGATGGAAGAGGAAAGAAAGAATAATCAGCTTGAGTTCTTCTCCTTGATAAGACAACTCACTAAAAACATAAAGAGAAAAATACCAGTTTAAAATAATCAACCAGAAGAAGACCACTCTAGACATTTTAAATTACTGATAAGATTTTAATTTGCTCCAAGTCGAAAATAAGTATATTTCTTGTGTTTTAAGGCACATACTGAGCAATTATTTCACACACGATAGATTCAGCGGTAAAATAATACTCATTAACAGCTGGAACTCATAAAAGCATAGCACAATGTGAAGATGGAATTTGCTAAAATACACCATTTGCTGAAAAATACTATTCTGCAAATTTACAAATAAAGTTTAAACGTTATTTGTCTTATTTAATAGGTGTGTGACAAAAATGAGGTATTTGAAAAGTAGGTGCTACCCTAATTAGTTCTTTAAATTAGACAGTTGGTTACAGTAATGCACAGTAAGGTGCTACATACAAATATTGCTAAATTTGCTGCATAACTACGTATTTAGCTTAAATTATTTGAAATTTTATAGTTAAAGTAACAAATGTACAATTAAATGTTTTGACACAAATTGCAAATATACCTTTAAAAAGCGTCTTACACTCTAAAAATTATTTGTCACATATATATTTGTCTTTTCTCTATAGGAAACTTTTTTTTTCTTTTTTTTTAATTATACTTTAGGTTTTAGGGTACATGTGCACAATGTGCAGGTTTGTTACATATGTATCCATGTGCCATGTTGACTTCCTGCACCCATTAACTCGTCATTTAGCATTAGGTATATCTCCTAATGCTGTCCCTGCCCCCTCCCCGCACCCCACAACAGTCCCCGGAATGTGATGTTCCCCTTCCTGTGTCCATGAGTTCTCATTGTTCAATTCCCACCTATGAGTGAGAACATGCAGTGTTTGGTTTTTTGTCCTTGCGATAGTTTACTGAGAATGATGTTTTCCAGTTTCATCCATGTCCCTACAAAGGACATGAACTCATCATTTTTTATGGCTGCATAGTATTCCATGGTGTATATGTGCCACATTTTCTTAATCCAGTCTATCGTTGTTGGACATTTGGGTTGGTTCCAACTCTTTGCTATTGTGAATACTGCCGCAATAAACATACGTGTGCATGTGTCTTTATAGCAGCATGATTTATGGTCCTTTGGGTATATACCCAGTAATGGGATGGCTGGGTCAAATGGTATTTCTAGTTCTAGATCCCTGAGGAATCGCCACACTGACTTCCACAATGGTTGAACTAGTTTACAGTCCCACCAACAGTGTAAAAGTGTTCCTATTTCTCCACATCCTCTCCAGCACCTGTTGTTTCCTGATTTTTTAATGATGGCCATTCTAACTGGTGTGAGATGGTATCTCACTGTGGTTTTGATTTGCATTTCTCTGATGGCCAGTGATGATGAGCATTTTTCATGTGTTTTTTGGCTGCATAAATGTCTTCTTTTGAGAAGTGTCTGTTCATGTCCTTTGCCCAATTTGATGGGGTTGTTTGTTTTTTTCTTGTAAATTTGTTTGAGTTCATTGTAGATTCTTGGTATTAGCCCTTTGTCAGATGAGTAGGTTGCAAAAATTTTCTCCCATTCTGTAGGTTGGCTGTTCAATCTGATGGTAGTTTCTTTTGCTGTGCAGAAGCTCTTTAGTTTAATGAGATCCCATTTGTCAATTTTGGCTTTTGTTGCCATTGCTTTTGGTGTTTTAGACATGAAGTCCTTGCCCACGCCTATGTCCTGAATGGTATTGCCCAGGTTTTCTTGTAGGATTTTAATGGTTTTAGGTCTAACATTTAATTCTTTAATCCATCTTGAATTAATTTTTGTATAAGGTGTAAGGAAGGGATCCAGTTTCAGCTTTCTACGTATGGCTAGCTAGTTTTCCCAGCACCATTTATTAAATACGGAATCCTTTCCTCATTTCTTGTTTTTGTCAGGTTTGTCAAAGATCAGATTGTTGTAGATATGCGGCATCATTTCTGAGGGTTCTGTTCTGTTCCATTGATCTATATCTCTGTTGTGGTACCAGTACCATGCTGTTTTGGTTACTGTAGCCTTGTATTCAGGAAACCCATCTCACGTGCAGAGACACACATAGACTCAAAATAAAGGGATGGAGGAAGATCTATCAAGCAAATGGAAAACAAAAAAAGGCAGGGGTTGCAATCCTAGTCTCTGATAAAATAGACTTTAAACCAACAAAGACCGAAAGAGACAAAGAAGGCCATTACATAATGGTAAAGGGTTCAATTCAACCATAAGAGCTAACTATCCTAAATATATATGCACCCAACACAGGAGCACCCAGATTCATAAAGCAAGTCCTGAGTGACCTACAAAGGGACTTAAACTCCCACACAATAATAATGGGAGATTTTAACATGCCACTGTCAACATTACAGAGATCATCGAGACAGAAATTTAACAAGGATATCCAGGAATTGAACTCAGCTCTAAACAAAGTGGACCTAATAGACATCTACAGAACTCTCCATCCCAAATCAACAGAATATACATTCTTTTCAGCAGCACACCACACCTATTCCAAAATTGACCACATAGTTGGAAGTAAAGCTCTCCTCAGCAAATGTAAAAGAACAGAAATTATAACAAACTGTCTCTCAGACCACAGTGCAATCAAACTAGAACTCAGGATTAAAAAATTCACTCAAAACCGCTCAACTACATGGAAACTGAACAACCTGCTCCTGAATGACTATTGGGTACATAATGAAATGAAGGCAGAAATAAAGATGTTCTTTGAAACCAATGAGAACAAAGAAACAACATGCCAGAATCTCTGGTACACATTCAAAGCAGTGTGTAGAGGGAAATTTATAGCACTAAATGCCCACAGGAGAAAGCAGGAAAGATCCAAAATTGACACCCTAACATCACAATTAAAAGAACTAGAAAAGCAAGAGCAAACACATGCAAAAGCCAGCAGAAGGCTAGAAATAACTAAAATCAGAGCAGAACTGAAGGAAATAGAGACACAAAAAACCCTTCAAAAAATTAATGAATCCAGGAGCTGGTTTTTTGAGAAGATCAACAAAATTGATAGACCACTAGCAAGACTAATAAAGAAGAAAAGAGAGAAGAATCAAATAGATGCAATAAAAAATGAAAAAGGGGATATCACCACTGATCCCACAGAAATACAATCTACCATCAGAGAATACTACAAACACCTCTATGCAAATAAACTAGAAAATCTAGAAGAAATGGATAAATTCCTCGACAAATACACCCTCCCAAGACTAAATCAGGAAGAAGTCGAATCTCTGAATAGACCAATAACAGGTTCTGAAATTGTGGCAATAATCAATAGCTTACCAACCAAAAAGAGTCCAGGACCTGATGAATTCACAGCTGAATTCTACCAGAGGTACAAGGAGGAACTGGTACCATTCCTTCTGAAACTATTCCAATCCATAGAAAAAGAGGGAATCCTCCCTAACACGTTCTATGAAGCCAGCATCGTCCTGATACCAAAGCCAGGCAGAGACACAACCAAAAAAGAGAATTTTAGACCAATATCCTTGATGAACATTGATGCAAAAATCCTCAATAAAATACTGGCAAACCGAATCCAGCAGCACATCAAAAAGTTTATACACCATGATCAAGTGGGCTTCATCCCTGGGATGCAAGGCTGGTTCAACATATGCAAATCAATAAATGTAATCCAGCATATAAACAGAACCAAAGACAAAAACCACATGATTATCTCAACAGATGCAGAAAAGGCCTTTGACAAAATTCAACAACCCTTCATGCTAAAAACTCTCAATAAATTAGCTATTGATGGGACGTATCTCAAAATAATAAGAGCTATCTACGACAAACCCACAGCCAATATCATACTGAATGGGCAAAAACTGGAAGCATTCCCTCTGAAAACTGGCACAAGACAGGGATGCCCTCTCTCACCGCTCCTATTCAACATAGTGCTGGAAGTTCTGGCCAGGGCAATCAGGCAGGAGAAGGAAATAAAGCGTATTCAATTAGGAAAAGAGGAAGTCAAACTGTCCCTGTTTGCAGATGACATGATTGTATATCTAGAAAATCCCATTGTCTCAGCCCAAAATCTCCTTAAGCTGATTAGCAACTTCAGCAAAGTCTCAGGATACAAAATCAATGTACAAAAATCACAAGCATTCTTGTATACCAATCACAGACAAACAGAGAGCCAAATCATGAGTGAACTCCCATTCACAATTGCTTCAAAGAGGATAAAATACCTAGGAATCCAACTTACAAGGGATGTGAAGGACCTCTTCAAGGAGAACTACAAACCACTGCTCAATGAAATAAAAGAGGATACAAACAAATGGAAGAACATTCCATGCTCATGGGTTGGAAGAATCAATATCGTGAAAATGGCCATACTGCCCAAGGTAATTTATAGATTCAATGCCATCCCCATCCAGCTACCAATGACTTTCTTCACAGAATTGGAAAAAACTACTTTAAAGTTCATATGGAACCAAAAAAGAGCCCGCATCGCCAAGTCAATCCTAAGCCAAAAGAACAAAGCTGGAGGCATCACGCTACCTGACTTCAAACTATACTATAGGAAACTTTAAATTTTTCCCTTGAAGCTTTAATTATTTGAGTCTATAAAACAAACTGATAATGTACAAATTATCAGCAAAAAGGGTTTACAGATAATTACGTGCACAAGTATGCACTTGGACTTTACATAATATTTATAAATATATATACAAATATTTGTATATTATAAATAGATATACAAATATATACTATATATATAAAAACTCCAGGAAAGACAAGGTAGTTAACATGTTTATGCTGTCTTGAGGTTACAGAAAACACAGAGCGGTATGTTGGTAAATCGGGCTTTGGGGAAGACAGGTGACGACAAGGAAGAAAGAGGAGCCTGGCAGCAGAGGTGGTCTTGTTACATGGATGAAACCTCCCAGGGAGCAGCCATCCTCTTGGGAAGTATAGATAAGAAATGGTTTTTTGAAATTTAAACGTGCCAGACTCAGTTAATCTTTCCTAAACCCAGACAAGGGAGTATCTCAGGGAAAGCCTCTCTATATCACTGCAGATTTTCTCTACAAGTGCAAATCTCCCCAACAAACACAGCTTTCCAGCTATTCTTGCAGAAGAAGCTATTTCCAGTCTTGCGAGTAGCCATCTTGAAATATGTCAAAAAGTTGGCCAGGTGCACGCCTGTAATCCCAGCACTTTGGGAGGCTGAAGTGGGTAGATCACCTGAAGTCAGGAGTTCGAGACCAGCCTGACCAACATGGTGAAACCCCGTCTCAACTAAATACAAAAAATTAGCCACGTGTGGTGGTGCATGCCTGTAATCTCAGCTACTTGGGAGGCTGAGCTAGGAGAATTACTTGATCCTGGGAAGCTGAGGTTGCAGTGAGCCATGATTGTGCCATTGCACGCCAGCCTGGGCATTAAAAGCAAAACACCATCTCAAAAACAAAAAAATGTATTTTAGGGTAATATTTTGAGTATCTTTACCTCCATATGTACAGTAAATATTATTGTGATTTTTAATGTTTACTCTTCTGTGGAGAAAACAGAGGTGTGATTTCTAGTGTAGCTGAACATCACATGTTTATTTGACAATATTGCACTTGGGTGTGTGTGTGTGTTTGTGTGTGTGTAGCTACTCTTTACCTTTGTTCTCACTTAATGATTAAATATTAACAATTAATGCAGTATAATGTTTGTTTTGAAATATTTCTCCATGTTATTATGCCTTAAATTAGTTTAATCATGCCCCTATATTGTGTACATTTTAACCTTTTACGATAGGTCTCAATCTTACTTTGGTTCCCGTATTTGAATTTATGCTAATAAAGTCCTACAGCTAAAAAGGATTATATGAACTTATCTACATTTTTACTAGTACTCTGTTGTCATTTTAAATTATGCAATTAAATCAAATTTTAAAATGGATTATTGTTATCTGAGTTAAGGATCTAAATTTTTAATTTTCTTATAAACATTACTTAATTATTTCTGAACCATATATTGATTAATCTGCCCTTTATATGATGTGCATTATAAGAGCTTGGGATTGATTCATTTGCAAAGACGAATGCTTGAGAAGTAGATATTTAATCATAACATTTCAAAATCTACTGGATAACCTAGAATTGAAAAACAGCCTATAGGTTGAAAAATCCTGTAGTGAAGAAAGAAAATAACTAATATACAGTGACAATATAAATATTATAAGTATTTATTTTATTATTGCCCTGAAATTTGATAATACAAACATCTACTATCTACATATAATCCATATATCAGGTCATAAAAAATCAATACATTCTTCCAAAATTTAGCATAACCGAAAATGCACTCTTTCTCCTTGATGGAATTAAGTTACAAATACAAGAAAAATAAGTAGATAAGTAGATGGAAGTAGATGTTTAAAAACAAAGAAAAATATTTGTTTTGGATAATATAAAAACTCAATTGACCATTCCAATATTTCAAGAACTTTGGCTGTCAAATTGTGGAGAGTTTTCCCCAGGAGACATTTGGGAATGTCTAGGGTTATTGTGGGGATGTCACGACTGGTGGAGGTGTGAAATTTAGAGGTCAAACGAAACATCTAGCATTGCAAGGGCAGCCTCCCACAACAAAGAATCCTCTGGTCCTAAAGGTAAGTAGCAGCAAGGTTGAGAAACCATAATCTAGAAAGTAAACACTAAGTAGCTATTCCAAGTGCTCAGGAAAACACATCAATGCCCTCAAGGGGAAAAGTGTAAACATTTTAAATGCTGCACATGGTGACAGAAATCCATGTTGTTAATCTAAGTGGAAGAGGCTGAAGCAGAAAACGTCATTCAAAGAGTTTACTTGAGCCAAAATGAGGACAGCAGTCTGGAAGAAACAGACCCAAGTATTCTTGGATATGAACTCCATTTGGAGCTTTACAACAAACAGTTTCTTAGAGGCAACAAAGGGACAAGAAGTGGGATGATGCAAAGAGGTTTGTCACAAATTCTTATTGGCTTATGGAAATAACATTTATTTGTGACTGGCTATGCACTGTTACACTATTATTGGGTGTGGATTATAGTGTCTGGTGTGGCATTATTGGTTAATTTATAGCTACTGTTGCAACAGCAAGCAGCCTAGATGAACACACAGCTCAAAGAGGAGCAGGACAGAACTGCTGTCTCATTTTTATATCTCTCTGGGCCTGAGTCTTTAAAAGGACTTGCATTTCTCACATGAAAGTTACTTTCTTTTCTCAATGTCAATAAATGAGAATAAATAGACATAAAATATATCTTTTCGAGGATGAAGCAAATGGAATGAAAAACAATACCCAGGCTGACCAGAAATCATAGAAGGAAGAAATAGTTATAAATATATGGATTTTTCAAGGTGATTTTAAGGTATCAGGAATCAGTTAAATGTTGGGGGATTTAGTCTGAGTATGGGCTAAAGGAGAATGTCCCTTTTGCCTTCTGAAGTTTCCCTGAAAATCACTAATAGGAGGCAGATAAATAGTAGAAAAGGCATACAGGTTTCTGCAATGTGTGTACACTGGAGCCCTTAGAATGAAGACCCAGACACACGATGGGTGCAGAAGCTTATCTACCACATGAAGTTTACAGAAAGAATGGGGTCTTGGATCACAGGGAAAAAAAAAAAAAAACAAAGAAAAGTTTATGTGAGAAAAGGACCCTGGCTAGCAACAGTGGACTTATTAGGTAGGTGAAACCTCACTGGGAGCAGTCCTCAGAGAGAACAGACAGAAAATGTTTCTTTCAGACCTCTGGAGACCTCAGACTCTCAGTTAAACTTTCCTAGATCCAGACAAGGGGGCAGACATCAGAGAAAGCCTGGCTGCATCAGGGCAGATTCTTTACCGATGCAAATCTCCCCAAGACAGCTTTGCAGCTATGTTTGCATTTCCAGCCCTTCTGAATAACTATATCAAGGAAATATATTTTGGGGTAAGATATATTGGTTTCCTTCATACAGCCATAAAACACACAGGAATAATTTTTGTCAATGTCTACTACAAATCTCAAATAGCAATAATTATAAAACCCACCAGATATTGAAGAAAAAATATGTAGAGTACATCACTTACAAATATTGATACTAAAAAGCCAAATAAAATAAAAATAATATCCAACAATATTTGAAACAGTAAGACAAGAAATTAGCAAAAAAATAAAACAAATATCCACCTTGGGGATGAAAGTGTGCTTCCAAATTTTGTAATCCAATAATATTAATAATCATATTGATTAGCCCAAATAAAAAATAAATAGGGGATTCTCAGTACATGCTAACATATATTTGTTAAAAGGTAATATTCATGTCTTTAAAGATTTTAAATGCTATAAAGAGTCTGATATTCTATATGCAAACATGTGTATGTATATTAGAAGAAGAGAGGCCTGATTTTCTTTTTTTTTTTTTTTTTTGAGATGGAGTCTCGCTCTGTCGCCCAGGCTGGAGTGCAGTGGCGCAATCTCGGCTCACTGCAAGCTCCACCTCCCGGGTTCACACCATTCTCCCGCCTCAGCCTCTCCGAGTAGCTGGGACTACAGGCGCCCGCCATCACGCCCGGCTAATTGTTTGTATTTTCAGTAGAGACGGGGTTTCACCGTGGTCTCGATCTCCTGACCTCGTGATCCGCCCGCCTCGTCCTCCCAAAGTGCTGGGATTACAAGCGTGAGCCACCGCGCCCTGCCTAAGAGGCCTGATTTTCATATGTTACTACATAGAGATAGAGAAGTGGTTAGATTAATTTGCATATGCATAGAGAAAGCATAAAATAGAATATGGTAGCTGGGTTCAGATTCCCTTGACAATTTCCAGTTCTAACCCTCACATTTCCTCAGTGTGGCTGGCCCAGATAGGGACCCTATACAGTTGCCTTTCCCTGGTGACTACCTGCTATGGAACCGTCGGATGCAACCTACCTGACTCACCCCACAGACCTCACAGCCCACATGGACAGCCCCCACATGCCAGAGTGACTTGCTCAGTTGCAGCGGGAGCCAAGAAATGTGCCTGCTGGCACTCACCCCACCAGCTAGAGCCCCGTGGAAAACTTATTTGGGTAATGTTCTGGGCCCAGTAAAGGCTGGAGTCCCACAGACCCCTTTTCTCTCTCTTGCTCCCCACTCATCTTCCCCATTGTGTTCAACCCTATGAGGTGTGCTACTGTATTAGTCCATTGTCACACGCCGGTAAAGACATGCTCAAGACTGGGTAATTTCCAGAAGAAAGAGGTTTAATAGACGCACAGTTCCACATGGCTGGGTAGGCCTCACAAACATAGCGGAAAGTGAAAGGCACGTGTCACATGGCATCAGACAAGAGAGATTGTGCAGGGAAACTCCCCTTTATAAAACTATCAGATCTTGTGAGACTTATTCACTATCAGAAGAACAGCATGGGAAAGACCTGCCCCCATGATTCAATTACCTCCCACCTGTTCCCTCCCACAACATGTGGGAATTCAAGATGAGATTTGGCCGTGGACACAGCTAAACCCTCTTCTCAGCTACCCTCTTCTCTCTGGATCTGTGAGTAATAAAACTACCTCTGTGATTTCCCGTGTTTGGTCCTGTGGCCTCCATGTGTCTGATCTGACCTACACTGGAACCTAACTCTCCTCCTGGCCAGGGTCTCTGGGAGGGTCTCTTGTCAGAAATACGCAGGACACAGGTCAGGCAACTGCCACCAGGCATCTCCTTGTCTCAGCAGATGTTCTGTGAGAGGGAGGCCTGGTCGTGGGATGCACATCTGGCCACTGCAGGGGTAAGGAAGTCTCCTGTGAAAGGCACATGTTAAGCATCCACAACCCCAGCCCAGAACCCCAGAAAGGCAAGGCTTCAATTGACAGCCACTCTCCAGAGACAAACCTCAAGCCCTAACTGGAGGAAAATAAAACAATGTAAAAATTTGAATTTATCTTACTATTTCAATGATCCAGTAAAGACATTCTATGCCTGTACACCACATATTTTCTTCGATTGTTGATATATTTCAGATAGAATTTTATGTCTGGCTTTCACTTTAGCCTGGTCCCTACCTCAAGTGTAAGGTAAAGATTTTCCATGGGTTCTTTTCTGATACTACTACCTGCCAGTGTGGGGTCATGTCCTAGTCTATCTTGAGGGAACCCCGCTATTCATTATTGTCAGAGTGAGACTGTTAAGTCTTGATTTCCCTGGACAACTTCATTGAGTGTCTTTTAATATGATTTTTCAATATACCCTTTACTGGACAATTATATAGTTATCTGAGTAAAAGGTAGGGTCAGGAAGAGGCATTGCCTCATTCAGCTTTTCTGTTTGGTGAACTTGCATATGTTCTCCTCACCCACCAGTCACCTCTAAACCATATTGTTCCAAGACAACAAACAGAACTCGAGTGTGTATCTTTCACCACTGGATTTGTCTTTGCTACATAAAGCTTAATGCTTAATAGGGTTTCTGTTAGCATTTTCTCTATTCATTTTCCCATAAAATATCACAGGCCTTCTTAATATGGAATAATGGGTGATTTCCTTCAATCTGCATCATATCAAGTTGAGGTTCATGTTTATGGAAAGTAAAACATACGTTTAAAATATCAGTAATGATGTTTTCACCTCCCTTTTATCACATGTACTTGTGAGAGTCATTGTAATACAATTCTAGTCTCATGCTTTGATCATTCCTAAGATGAAAATAACATTTTTAGATAAGATATCTAAGTTTTATGAGGCCTTTAGTATATGATGTGATAGAATATCAGAAGATCATACTTTTTTCTAGTTTTCCATGCAATTCTATCATTGTTTCATCTTTACTCCTACCAGAGTAATATTCCAAAATAGATATCTTGTCATTCTTCCTGTTATCAGTAAATAAGTGAAATGAAAAGCTAGATTATATAATTTATCTAGAACAAGGAAGTAGAATTGAATCTCTATTCATTGAGACTAACCAGTCAATTACACAGATAGGCATTTTACATTTTGAAGATCATATGGACCCATTGTCAGATATATTATTATTTATGTCTATATGGACATTGCCTGTGCATATTTATGTAGAAATCAATGAGAGCTGATTTTTATTTTTATTATGTCTATTTTTTGAGATAGGGTCTTGCTTTGTTGCCCAGGCTGGAGTGCAGTGGTGCAATCACTGCTCTCTGTAGCCTCAACCTCCCAAGCTCAAGCAATCCTTCCACCTTGGCCTCCCAAATAGCTAGGACAACAGGTGCGCATCACCATGCCCATCTTTTTTTTTAACTTTTGATAGAGACTGGGTCTTGCTATGTTGCCCAGGTTGCTCTTGAACTCCTGCGCTCAAAGAATCCTCTCATTTCAGCCTCTTCAACTGCTGATATTACAAGCATGAGCCACCATATGGGCTGGAAGCTGATTTTTAAAATACTGAGATCATATAGATGACAGCACCTGAAAAATAGACAACACCAAGCTTTATGTTCAAAAATGTGAGGGTATCAATATTACTGTGGCTATTGAGCAGGAAAAATGAGTAAAACCAATGAGTTAAAGCTGTTGCTTTAAACTTTGGCTTTAATTTAACAAACGTTCTCTGGGGCGACGGTATGTATGTAACCATCATGTGCCCATTCACAGATGCAGTAGAGGGAAGAATTTCTCAAAAACAACTGTTCTAAGATTGAAATTAAACCATACTGGGTTTGAAAAGAGAAAGTCCAGGAGTTACCAAATATTTTAGATATCAGATAAAAGAGAATGCCAGGTATGCGATGATAACCAGCAATGGTGGTTAACACAATACATCAAATCAGTATTTGAATTGGCTTTTGAATTACAAGGTCAAATGGATTAAGTCTTGACTCTTTAGTAGATTAATCTTATGATGCTGAGATGTCTTTTCCCCTGTTTTTCCACAAGGAGGTTACAAATTTGCAAACCTCAGCTGCTCTCATTTTATGCTCTCACCAGGCCAAAAGCTGAAGTTCATCAATAAATGTGTCTAAGTGTTCACTAGTTATATACCATTTTGTAGTTTAAGCTATCTTTCCAACTTCCTAAATCATCACCTTCATTTGTTCTTGTCTTTTTCCACTATCACTTCTTTATTGACCACATAAAGAATATAAGTAAGTTCTTATTTTGTTATTGTTCATTTTAGTCTAATTTCATCAAAATATAATAATCCTTTAATTTCATTTTAATTTCAAAGATTAAATTAAACGGACATATAAATGAGTGTAAGATTTGCATTTGCATTATTTTAGCATCAATTTGCTGTCCTCCCTCATACACATAGAGATCATTTTCATGTACGTGATTTCAAACATCCAAGTGCAGTATTAAAAGCAGTTGTAAATTATGGTTCTCATTTTCATGATGCAGTTACTATATAAACTTCCTCTTGCTGCTGTAACCAATTACCACAAACTTCATATCTTACAATAAAGTGACTGTTAATCCTACAGTTCTGGAGTTCAGAAGCCTTAAATGAGACTCACAGGGCTTACGTCAAGTTTTTGGCAGGGCTGCAGTCTTTCTGAGGGCTATGTGGCAGAATCTATGTACTTGATTTTTTTCAGCATCCAGAGGCCACCTTTATTCCTTGGAACATCACCTCATTCTTATATCTTTTTTTTTTTTTTTGAGATGGAGTCTCCTTCTGTCACCCAGGCTGGAGTGCAGTGGCACGATCTCAGCTCACTGCAACCTCTGCCTCCCGGGTTCAAGCCATTCTCCTGCCTCAGCTTCCTGAGTAGGTTGGACTACAGGCACGTGCCACCATGCCCAGCTAATTTTTTGTATTTTTACTAGGGATGGGGTTTCACCATGTTAGCCAGGATGGTCTTGATCTCCTGAGGTCGTGATCCACCCACCCCGGCCTCCTGAACTGCTGGGATTATGCATCAGCCACCGTGCTGGGTCTCATTCTTGTATCTTAAAAGTCAGTGATGTTGAGTAATTTCTCATGCCACCACCTCCATGGTTGTCTTTCTTCTGCCTTCTTCTTTCACTTATGAGTAAGCTCGTGATTTCATTGATCCCACCCATTTAAGATAATCTCTCCATCATTTTATTGCAACCTTAATTTCACTTGAAATCTGATTTCCCACTGCCATGCAACCTAACATATTTGTATGTTAGACTCTGGGAATTAGGACATGAACATTTTTGGGAGGCCATTATTTTGTCTACAGCAGACATAATCTATTTACCTGCAGATTAAAGTGTTCTTTATTTTTCTGCCTCCCTCTCTTAATTTTATTTAAATAATATGAATTTTAGTAAAGAGAAAGACAGAAAAGAAAAGAAAGAAAGAAAAAGGAAGGAAAGAAGGAAGTAGAAAGGAAAGAAGGAGGAAATGAGAGAAGAAAGGAAGGGAGGGAGAGAGGAAGGGAGAAAAGCAGGAAGGGAGAAAGAAGGAAGCAAGAACACAGAAAGAAAAAGAAAGAAAGAAAGAAAGAAAGAAGAAAGAAAGAAAGAAAGAAAGAAAGAAAGAAAAGAGGAAGAGAGGAAGGAAAGGAGGAAGAGAGTATGGTAAAAGGGAGGAAGGCAAAGAAACAAATAAAATAAAGATGAGAAGGAATAAAGTAAGGAAGGAAGGAAGGAAGGAAGGAAGGAAAAAGGAGGAAAGGAAGGGAGGGAGGAAGGAAGAAAAGAAGGGAGGGAGGAAGGAAGAAAAAAGGAATGAAGGCAAGAAAGTGAGAAATAAAGGAAGAATAAAAGAAAAGAAGGAAGAAAAGAAGGGAGGGAGAAAGGAAGGGGGGAGGGAAGGAAGAACAAGAGGAAAGAAAGAAGGAAAGAAGGAAATAAAGAGAAAAGAGAGAAAAGAAAAGAACAGAAAAAAGAAAAGAAAAGAAAGAGGAAAAGAAGAAAGGAAGATAGAAGGCAAGGGAAGGGAAGAGAAGGGAAAGGAAGACGGAAAGAAGGAAGGAAGACTGCAAATATTAGAAATTCTGGGTTTGTTAGAGAATATGCCATACTTCTTTTTGTTTCCCTCGAAAGGAAAGAGTATCTGCCATTGAAGACTGATGTCTTGTTGGTGATACTGTTGTTCTTATCTTCCATGTGATTACTGAGTTTGTGCCTAGTCTGTCCATTACTAAGACAAAAGTGTTGAAGTCTGCAATTATAATTTTGGATATTTCTAGTTCACCTTTGATTTCTTTCATGTTTTACCTCATGTATCTGGAGGTTCTGTGATTAGCGGCATACTCTAATTAGTAGGATGTTTACATCTTCTTGAGAATTGATGATTACATTATATATTATCTCTCATCTCTGATACTTCTTCTTTTTCTGAACGCTGTTGCGTCTAATATCAATGTAGTCCTTCCACAGCTTTATTTTAGTTTTTCCATGATATGGCTTTCTCCATATCTTGATTATAACCTATTTATATCTCGATGTATTTGGAGCAAGATATAAAATTTAGAGTTGATTTTTAAAGATTTTTCAAAATGTAATTCTTATTTATTTTTGTTCTATTTCACATTCTCTGAGTTTCCTATATCTGAAGTTTGATTTTCTGTCACTTCTTTTGGAATATTTTTGGCAGTTATTTTGAAAAATATTTCTTTTGCTCCATTATTTTTTCCTCTTTTCTTTTTGGGATTTCAATTATAACTAGGGTAGGTAATTTCATCTCAGCCTTATGCAGGTACTTTTTCTCAGGGTCTCAGGAATGTAGCCTTCTCACACTTCTGTTCATTTCCTGGCTGTGTTGGTGAGCTCAGTGATATTCCTCCTTCACCTTCAAGAGCAGTTTTGTTGTGCCCTTCCTGTTTTCATACTCCCAGCATCAGGAGTATTCTAAGTGTGGCAGTTTTTGTTGCCTTCCCCTACATATTAAGTGGAATATCTTTGTCTATTTGGACTCTTATAACAAAATAACATAAACTGGATGACTAAAAAACAACAGATATTTCTTTTTTCACACTTCTTGAGGCTGTAAGATCTCCGGTCAAGATGCTCACAAATTCAGTGTTGATGAGAGCCCATTTCATGGTTCATAGATGGTGCCTTCTTTCTATGTCCTCACATAGTGGAAGGCACACAAGAACTCCATTAAGCTTCTTTTATAAAGGCACTAATCCCATTCGTAAGGGCTCGGCCCCCAAGACCTCATCACCTCCCAAGTGTTCTGCTCTCCCTGATCTGTATCATATACAGGCTCTCTTGGATTCCTTACCAATTGCTTGAGAGATCACAGTGGGTTTGTGGGGAAAGCGTTTTCAAGATGATGGATCTTTCCCAACTTCTGCAACTGTCAGTGTTCTCCCAATCTGACTAGCCCCACTTTGTCTTTAGGAATTTGTTGATTATTCCAGCTTTACTTGTCACAGTGGTGTCTATTTGCATCTGTCCTATGTAAGTGCATCTGTCCTCTTTCTCCTTGCAGGTGCCTGTTTTCTGTCACATTTTGACTCAGTTCTTGGCAACCTGGTTGCTATAAAAATAAAGTCATGACGTTGAAGTTAGTTTGGTTCTTTCATTGTTGTAAGGTTAGGAGCCCTATTCCATCCCAGCTCTCCAAAACCCAGAATTTTTTGGGGGTTGAAATTTTAGGCTTTCTCTTTGAATTGTAGTTTTATCTTATTTCAGTTACAATTTGCATTTTCATAATCATTAATGAGACTAAGCTTTTTTTGTGTAGTTGACTGTACCTTTGGATTTTTTTCCCAAATCCATTTTCATTTCTTATTTTCTTTCTGGTTTTAGAAAATGTAGTTTACAAATTGCAGCTTGATTTTTTACTCAGTTAATGGCATGCTTAATGGAGAGAAAAAAATGTTAACTACATTTCCCTGTTTAATTACTGTGCTTTTTCCTATTTTAAGGAAATATTTCATTTTGTTAAATTTTAGTGTTATTCTACTTAGCTCTTCTTTAAATATTATAGTATTTTGGATTTCACATATAAATTTGTAACACATCTTGTGCTTATTATGTATAGAGTAAGGCTATTTTCTCTTTTTTTGTTTTTCAAGGTAAAAATCAGATAATATAAAATTAATAACAACCATTTTAAAGCATACAATGCAGTTGCTTTTAGTATATTCACAATGTTCCAGGACAATTTCATCAAATCCCTTCTAAAAACCCATTATGCATAAAGTTGTTACACCCTATTCTGCTTCCCTGAGCCCTAATGACCACTAATCTGATTTATATCCCAATTGATTTACCAATTCCTGATGTTTCATGTGAATAAAATCAAGTAATATTTGTCCTTTTGTGCACTTAAAATAATGCTTTCAAATTTCATCCATATTATATACCATGTATAAGAACTTCATTCTTTGTTATAGCTGAAAATTGGGTGTCCATTTTTGAGTCAACAAGCATATGGATTGTTTCCACTTTTTGGCTGTATGAATATTACTGCTATAAATATTCATGCACATGTTTATTTTTTGAGCACATTTGTTTTGTAAGATTAACAGCTGACTTAAAAGAAACAATGGAAGGCAAGAGGCAGTAGAATAATATATTCAAAAGATGCAAAGGAAAAAAAACTGTCAGCCACCAATTCCTTATCCAGCAATTATTTTCCAAAAATGAAGATAACACAAAGACTTACACAGATAAACAGAAATATTAACTGAAGTTGTTGCTGGCAGACCTACCATACAAAAAAAAAAAAAAAACTACTAAATTAAATTCCTAAGGCTAAAAGCAAGTTACAGAAGAGGGTCATTTGCATCCACATTTTTACAAAAGCACTGGTATAGGTAATATTAACATTATAAAAGACAGTAGAAGTGCATGTTTTCTCTTTATCATAAATTGTTTATAAAATAATATGTGTATAATGGCCGGGCACGATGGCTCACACCTGTAATCTCAGCACTTTGGGAGGCTGAGGCGGGCGTATTAGGAGGCCAAGAGATAGAGACCAACCTGCTAACACAGTGAAGCCCCGTCTCTACTAAAAATACAAAAAAATAGCTGGGCATGATGGTGGGTGCCTGTAGTCCAAGCTACTCGGGAGGCTGAAGCAGAAGAATGGCATGAAGCCAGGAGATGGAGCTTGCAGTGAGCGGAGATTGTGCCACTGCACTCCAGGCTGGGAGACAGAGGGAGACTCCATCTCAATGATAATAATAATAATATGTGCATAATGTATTGGTGAGTATTTGACAGGTGGAAATGTAATATGTCTATAACACATTTTCTAGTAACCTCAAAAAGGAGATAGTTGGAAGAATAATGTATTGTGATAAGGTAATCACTATAGATGGTAAAGTAATAATTACTAAAATCTATTGTTGGCTTTGTAACTTTAATAGATGTAATGTGTAAAGTGATAACACTTTAAAATGGAGGAATTAAAAGAGATTTGTATACGAATGATGTTTCTATGTATTACTAAAATTTTACTAGTATAAATTGGAAGAGGATTTGAATAATTAATTTTCCATATACCTATATGGTAAACTTACAACAATAAAAATTCTCCAAAATATATAATAAAATAATTCATTAGTAATCTAAAGTTCCCTATTTTAGAAAGTATTCATTCATTGTAAAATAAAGCAATACAGAAAAATATTTGAGAAATATACAAAACAAACGGTAAAATGGCAGACATAAATAGAATTATACCAACTATAATATTAAATGTGAGCAGATTAAAATCCAATCAAGAGGCAGAGATTGTCAGACTGGATTAAAACAAGAGATCCCAATATACGCTGGGATGCAAGGATACTAATGGATTGAAAGTAAAAAGATGACAAAAAATATGATGCAAAGAGCAATCATAAGAACACTGAACTCATTATACTCATAACACACAATATAGACTATTAAAAATGTGAATAGGATTTTAAAAATTTATATTTTAGTAATAAGGTGTTCAATGCTTTAAGAAGACATAGCTATTACAATCATGTATGCACAGATATGAGCTAAATGGTTTCCTCTATATAGATGCTGAAATCCTAACCACTGAATATGACTTCATTAGGAAATAGGTTCTTTGCAGGTGATCAAGTTAAGATAAAATCAGATGAGCCTTAATTCAACATGACTGATGTCCTTATAAAAAGAAGAAATTTGAGTAGCGGGAGACATACACACAGGGAGAGTACCATGTGATTATGAGGGCAGAGATTAGCCAAGGAATGCCAAAGACTGCCACTAAGCCACCAGAAGCTAGAAACAAGGCACAGAACAGACTTTCTGTCATAGCCCTTGAAGAGGCCATCCCTGCTGACCCCTCGGTCTCAGACTTTTAGCTTCCAGAACTATAAGACTATAAATTGATGTTGTTCAAGGCACTCAGTTTATGTTACTTGGTTATGGCAGCCCTCAAAAACAAACACATGAACTAATAACAAAACATAATAACATGAAGCAAAAATTGACAAAAGAGGAGCATCAGCAAAATGGCAGTGGAGACAGTGCAATCTTTGATTTCCCCAAGAAACATCACAAAAATAAGAGAAATTGTCAGAATAAACTTTGCCAAAACTCTGGAAAATGATCAAAATATTACAACAACCAAGTGAAAGCAGACTCAAGAAACAGACAACTTGAAAACTTTATGACATTTTTAACTTGCCTTTGCTCCAGCAAATTGACAGTGTTGAAGTGTCAGAAGCCGTGAGGAACCCTGGTCCATGGTCCAAAGGAACAAGAGAAGATCTTACCCGCAAATTATAATGTGTCTGTTCTGACTGGTCTGGGGGATACCTAAAGGACTAATGAAAGGCTTTTTTTCTGTGCTGCTACAATACAGAACAGATAAGGAATGGACATTATTAAGAAACTCTACAAGGAGATCTAACAAACTACAGATGCTTAGGGCAAAAATTAGAGTTTACACATATAGTAGATCACCTTCAGCACAGGAAGAAAAGTTGGAGAAGAGTATTTGCAAAACTAAGACATACAAAATCATTCACGTACATGGGAGAGTCTAGAAATTCACATATATGCATAGGTTAAGCCACATGCTGACAAATGTCATAAGAAGACCTCACATTTTTACCTTGGCTGATCCCTCCCCTCAGTGCAAGCTCTGTCCAAGAGTGAACTGGAACTTCAGTCAGTGCAAGAGTGAACACACACTTTGTGCCGGCTTTAAAGAATCCAGCACAAAGCCCGTCTGCATGGCCTAGAGACATATTTTGCTGGATAATGTTTACTTGTTATTCTTTTTGTTTTTGTTGTGTTTGCCCGTTTGCTTAGTTCCTGACATACAAGAAAATCACTGTCAAAACATTAGCTTAGCATTTGTTAAGGAAATAAAAAGACTTCAGTGACCACACCTTATAAAGCAAACTGTTTTGTAAATCTCTTTGGAAAATTTCACTAAAAAAAAATCCTTAACGATATAATAATTAAATAAAATTTAAAACCACAAAACATTAGTGTGTTTGTGGTGGGGGTCTGATTTACAGAGTAACCACATAGTAATTATAATTATTATAATGTCCAGTTTTCAAAAAACTTTACAAGGCATACAAAGAATGGGAAAGTATGGCTCATTCAAAGGAACAAACTAAATTGACAGAAAATATTTCTAAGGAAACCCAGACATCAAAGTTACTAGACAAAGACTTTAAAACAACTCTCTTAATTGTACTCAAATGTCAAAAGGAAAACAAACAAAGAAATAAAGGAATCAGAAAAATATTAAAAAGTAGGAATATCAACAGCGATAACAGAAATTCTGGAGTTGAAAACTACAATGATAAAAATTAAAAAATCACCAGAGGGATTTAAGAGTATATTTTCACACACAGAAGAAGTCATGAGCTTGAAGATAAGAAAATGGAAAATATTGACTCTGAGAAACAGAAAGAATAACAAATAAAAAATGAGCAGAGACTAAGGAATCTGTGGGACATCATCAAATAGACAAACATTCATATTCTAGAAGGATAATTTATGTTAAAAACTTTACCATTCTTTCTTTTCAGCTTTCTTTCTTCCTCCCTCTCCCTCCTCCTCCTTTTTACTTTTCTTCCTCTTACTTTCTCTTCTTCTTTCTCTCCTTCATTATCCCTTTCACTCTGTTTCTCTTTCTCTCTTTCTCCTTTTTCTTTTCTTTCAATTTTCTCAATAACTAAGAGATGTTTAAATACCTTTACCATATTACTAGATATGGTTATTTCTCCCTTTAGTTCTCTTTTGAGATGTATAGTCACTCTAAGTAAAAAGATAACCCCAACATAAGCCTCACAAGCAGGCTTCCATACGAGTCTTAATTTGGTCCTGTAATTCTTCATTGCTGTATTAACTTTCTGATGCTTTTAAGGATGTTTTATAACAAATTGTTTAGTTTTTTCCAATGGAATATTGACTCTGAATTATCTAATTCATATTGTAAGTATACAGGGCGTTTAATATAAAATTATGAAACTAATATATGTGAAAGAATGTATTTGTCCATTTAACAAATATGTTAATCCTCAAACTGTTATTGGGCAGCTGAGCATATAGCAATAAAAATAACATAATTTTTATGTGTACAATATTTATGGAATACATTCCTGAAACAAATAAATAATTTAGTTAATAACATGACAAAGAACAGAAATTGTGTTCACTATAGAGCATAGTAATGGAATCATGAGTGATTAAAGTTATTAATATTAGGTAGAAAATGAAGCGTATCTTTGAGAGCAGATTGCTTGCTCAAGGAAGCAAGCAATTAGCCTTGTGAGGAAAGAGTTACCTGTGGATAAGGGAGAAACTGAAAAATTTACAAGTCAAGACTTTTTGAGCAAAAACAAAAATATGACTATTAGTCACCAATTCAGTACAGTGAAAAAAAGGTTGAAGAGATATCTTGGAACTAAACCATGTTGTGGAAGAGCATGTAGGGTTTTGATAATCATGGGATTATTTTGAATTAGTTTTAAATGCGATAGGAATATACGAGATAATTTCACCAGAGAATAACATGATTGTGTTTGCCTTTCAAAAGGGTGTATCTGGTGCATTGTGTAGAATAAATAGGTTATGTGAGCAAATAAATTGGGGGGCTACTGTAATCCAGAGAAAAAAGGTAGTGACTTAGGTGAGAATGCTGTTAGTATGAGTGGTATTAGTGGTGAGAAGTCGTTAGGCCATGGATGTATTTCATAGGAGTGGCCAAGAGAACTGCAGCCAAATTGGAGTGTAGGGAGTGAAATGGAGAACTCAAAGATGACTCTCAGCACTGGAAGGTGACAGCTGTCACTGAAGCATGTTGATGTCTCTTATTAAGAGAGTTACTTGGGAATGGCAAGATCAAAACTTCTCACTTTCAAATTTATGAAAAATATTGTTTTCTTGAGGATTTTTGCATCAATGTTCATCAAGGATATTGGTCTAAAATTCTCTTTTTTGGTTGTGTCTCTGCCAGGCTTTGGTATCAGGATGATGCTGGCCTCATAAAATGTGTTAGGGAGGATTCCCTCTTTTTCTATTGATTGGAACAGTTTCAGAAGGCATGGTAACAGTTCCCCCTTGTACCTCTGATAGAATTCAGCTGTGAATCCATCAGGTCCTGGACTCTTTTTGATTGGTAAGATATTGATTATTGCCACAATTTCAGAGCCTGTTATTGGTCTATTCAGAGACTCAACTTCTTCCTGGTTTAGTCTTGGGAGGGTGTATTTGTCGAGGAATTTATCCATTTCTTCTAGATTTTCTAGTTTATTTGCATAGAAGTGTTTGTAGTATTCTCTGATGGTAGATTGTATTTCTGGGGGATCAGTGGTGATATCCCCTTTTTCATTTTTTATTGCATCTATTTGATTCTTTTCTCTTTTCTTCTTTATTAGTCTGGCTAGCAGTCTATCAATTTTGTTGATCTTTTCAAAAAACCAGCTCCTGGATTCATTAATTTTTTGAAGGGTTTTTTGTGTCTCTATTCCTTCAGTTCTGCTCTTATTTTAGTTATTTGTTGCCTTCTGCTAGCTTTTGAATGTGTTTGCTCTTGCTTTTCTAGTTCTTTTAATTGTGATGTTAGGGTGTCAAGTTCGGATCTTTCCTGCTTTCTCTTGTGGGAGTTTAGTGCTATAAATTTCCCTCTACACACTGCTTTGAATGTGTCCCATAGATTCTGGTATGTTGTGTCTTTGTTCTCGTTGGTTTCAAAGAACATCTTTATTTCTGCCTTCATTTCATTATGTATCCAGTAGTCATTCAGGAGCAGGTTGTTCAGTTTCCATGTAGTTGAGAGGTTCTGAGTGAGTTTCTTAATCCTGAGTTCTAGTTTGATTGCACTGTGGTCTGAGAGACAGTTTGTTATAATTTCTGTTCTTTTACATTTGCTGAGGAGAGCTTTACTTCCAACTATGTGGTCAATTTTGGAATAGGTGGGGTGTGATGCTGAAAAGAATGTATATTCTGTTTATTTGGAGTGGAGAGTTCTGTAGATGTCTATTAGGTTCTCTTTGTGCAGAGCTGAGTTCAATTCCTGGATATCCTTGTTAACTTTCTGTCTCTTTGAATAAAATACTGCCAAACTGAATCCAGCAGCACATCAAAAAGCTTATCCACCATGATCAAGTGGGATTCATCCCTGGGATGCAAGTCTGGTTCAACATACACAAATCAATAAATGTAATCCATCATATAAACAGAACCAAAGAAAAAACCACATGATTATCTCAATAGGTGCAGAAAAGGCCTTTGACAAAATTCAACCACTCTTCATGCTAAAAACTCTCAATAAATTAGGTATTGATGGGATGTATCTCAAAATAATAAGAGCTATCTATGACACACCCACAGCCAATATCATACTAGATGGGCAAAAACTGGAAGCATACCCTTTTAAAACTGGCACAAGACAGGGATGCCCTCTCTCACCTCTCCTATTCAACATAGTGCTGCAAGTTCTGGCCAGGGCAATCAGGCAGGAGAAGGAAACAAAGGGTATTCAAGTAGGAAAAGAGGAGGTCAAATTGTCCCTGTTTGCAGATGACATGATTGTATATCTAGAAAACCCCATCGTCTCAGCCCCAAATCTCCTTAAGCTGATAAGCAACTTCAGCAGTCTCAGGATACAAAATCAATGTACAAAAATCACAAGCATTCTTGTACACCAATCACAGACAAACAGAGAGCCAAATCATGAGTGAACTCCCATTGACAATTGCTTCAAAGAGAATAAAATACCTAGGAATCCAACTTACAAGGGATGTGGAGGATCTCTTCAAGGAGAACTACAAACCACTGTTCAATGAAATAAAAGATGATACAAACAAATGGAAGAACATTCCATGCTCCTGGGTTGGAAGAATCAATATCGTGAAAATGGCCATACTGCTCAAGGTAATTTATAGATTCAATGCCATCCCCATCAAGCTACCAATGACTTTCTTCACAGAATTGGAAAAAACTACTTTAAAGTTCATATGGAACCAAAAAAGAGCTCACATCACGAAGTCAATCCTAAGCCAAAAGAACAAAGCTGGAGGCATCACGTTACCTGACTTCAAACTATACTACAAGGCTTCAGTAACCAAAACAGCATGATACTGGTACAAAAACAGACACAGATCAATGGAACAGAACAGAGCCCTCAGAAATAATGCCGCATATCTACAACTATCTGATCTCTGACAAACCTGACAAAAACAAGAAATGGGGAAAGGATTCCCTATTTAATAAATGGTGCTGGGAAAAGTAGTTAGCCATATGTAGAAAGCTGAAACTGGTTCCCTTCCTTACACCTTATACAAAAATTAATTCAAGATGGATGACAGACTTACATGTTAGACCTAAAACCACAAAAACCCTAGAAGAAAACCTAGGCAATACCATTCAGGACATAGGCATGGGCAAGGACTTCATATCTAAAACACCAAAAGCAATGGCAACAAAAGCCAAAATTGACAAATGGGATCTAATTAAACTAAAGAGCTTCTGCACAGCAAAGAAACTACCATCAGAGTGAACAGGCAACCTACAAAATGGGAGAAAATTTTTGCAACCTCATCATCTGACAATGGGCTAATATCCGGAATCTACAATGAACTCAAACAAATTTACAAGAAAAAAAACAACCCCATTAAAAAGTGGGCAAAGGACATGAACAGACACTTCTCAGAAGAAGACATTTATGCAGCCAAAATACACATGAAGAAATGCTTATCATCACTGGCCATCAGAGAAATGCAAATCAAAACCACAATGAGATACCATCTCACACCAGTTAGAATAGCGATCATTAAAAAGTCAGGAAACAACAGGTGCTGGAGAGGATGTGGAGAAATAGGAACACATTTACACTGTTGGTGGGACTGTAAACTAGTTCAACCATTGTGGAAGTCAGTGTGGTGATTCCTCAGGGATCTAGAACTGGAAATACCATTTGACCCAGCCATCCCATTACTGGGTATATACTCAAAGGACTATAGATCTTGCTGCTATAAAGACATGCACATGTATGTTTATTGCGGCACTATTCACAATAGCAAAGACTTGGAATGAACCCAAATGTCCAACAACGATAGACTGGATTAAGCAAATGTGGCACATATACACCATGGAATACTGTGCAGCCATAAATTATGATGAGTTCATGTCCTTTGTAGGGACATGGATGAAACTGGAAACCGTCATTCTCAGTAAACCATCGCAAGGACAAAAAAACAAACACCGCTTGTTCTCACTCATAGGTGGGAATTGAACAATGAGAACTCATGGACATAGAAGGGGAACATCACACTCTGGGAACTGTTGTGGGGTGCAGCGAGCGGGGAGGGACAGCATTAGGAGATATACCTATTGCTAAATGACGAGTTAATGGGTGCAGCAAACCAATATGGCACATGGATACATATGTAACAAACCTGCACATTGTGCACATGTACCCTAAAACCTAAAGTATAATAATAAAAAAAGAAAAAGAAAAAGAAAAATATTGTTTTCAGAACGAATGACTTTGGGATCAGAAAGCCATCATTCTGATTGATGGTTCCACGACTACACAGGCTCACACTCCCAAGAGCAAAATTAAATCATCACAAAGGTGCTTCCTGATAATTCTAGAGAATGGAAAATTACCGTAACATCTTTCTGATTTTAGGAGAGGTAGCATTTCCCTTTTTAGCCTAAACGCTATTTTTTTAAAGCTCAGTCAAGAGACTCCATTATAATTTTAAAATGTGTGTAATTTAAATTCTCATATTAAATACCACTATGCTTAAATTAGTGAAAACTTTTTCCCCATCTACAACTCTATCTTTTCATTGCAATAATTTTCACAAAAGTGACTGCAGCTAACAGACCCTAAAAGGTGAAAATCTAGGGTAGGTTATCTGATGTAGTTAGTTTTGAAGACAGGATCTAGAGATTATTTAATATGAAATAGGTCACCTGAAATGAACTGTTTACTGAAAACAGCTTGGATCAGCCCAGTTTTCTACCACTGAACCATGCATTTGGTTTAAAAAACACAACTCTGGGGAATATTGGTTGCTTCCAACTGTGTTGACGATGTTAAAGAAAAGAGCCTAAAATTATAAATGATCATCTGAGGCCTTTATAGTCTCTGCTCAAGAATCTAGAGTCTTCCATTTTTAATGAAACACCCAAATATCTTAATAATTGGGCAAAATCTAAATATCAGAGAGAGAATTTTATCTTGAAGATTGTTAAATTATAATGGTGTTTCACTACCTTGCCACGTCTCTGAGTCAAAAATTAGATCTTTGTTTAGGAATCAATGGTACTCTGCAACTTGGAAATAGGAAGATTTTAGAAGACTCAAACATTGACTTTCTTATGTGCAAAAAAGGACGTATTGAGATAAGACAAGTGTTTCCTTGCAAGGATACCTCTAATGCTCATACACCACCTCCCCTAACGTTAATATAGCTTCCAGATCACTAACCAGTGTCAGAGAGCAGCCTAGGCAACTACAAATTCAAAAGATGTCGAACACAGGGTCAAGCCTAGAATAAGAAGTCTTAGCTAATTAAGTATGCTTTTTTCCCCAAATTCATATTAACAAAAACTTGGATATGTCACAGAATGCATTCTAAGTTCACTCAATCTAGAAGGGAGAAACATAATTTTAAATTAAGAGCTGAAGCTTTCTTTTCCTAACAAAAAGCAAGTAAAACGAAATATCACACCACAGGATGGATTTCACGAATTAGTGTCAACATCAAAACCTTAAAATAGGCAAGGGAAATGCAGATTCACAGTTAACTCTTCTACTTGTTTTGTTCAGAGAAGAGATGGTTCTGAGAGAACGACAGTGAATTAACCCCAGCTGGTTTAGTTGGTGCTTTCAACTGCTGCTTCTGATGAACTCCTTTAGCTAGAATAAATTTATGAGGATTTTGGCATGTGGTATTAGAGATGGTTATTAATTTTTTCCTCTTATTTGCATTGCTCAATGTAGTAAATACTAGCTGTATATGGCTACTTAAATTCAAATTAATAACAATGAAATATACTTAAATATTGAATATTTTAGTCACTGTTGGTTCATGATTGAATATCTTCAGCTAAGATTTCCCAGCTAAACACACTAAGAAGTGGCTTAGTTAACTGGTTGTCCACAAATATTGAAGCTGTTGTTAACACCTGATATATTCTCTTCAAATAGAATATTCATGAGCCTCCTCCTGAAACCAGCAGCCTAGAGATAATTTTATAAATTGGATACGAGGTGGAAATCTATACTTTTTAAGTTTTTGAAACATTAGCTTCCCAGGGAAGAAAATCAAATTCATAAGATATGTTAGGACAATTTAACTCAAGATGTTCAAAACTGAAATGACATATTCTACAATATGTGACAAAACCACCCCCTAACAACTTAAAGAAAAACAGGGATTGACCTTAAAGACCTGCTTTCCTCAGCCTCCAGCCAATCAGTTTTCAAATCTTGCATTTTATTATGAAAGGCCGTTATCCCTCTCGTCTCTTGTTTCTAGACTTGGCACATATCTAAGTTTGTTACCTCTATCTACTGACTGTTGCTGGATTCTGAGTGTTTCTCCCTCACATAGGATTCTAGAACACTGATGCTTGGTTCTTAGTGTTTCTCCCTCACATAGGATTCTAGAACACTGCTACAACGTTGTGAATGTTTGTCCGTCACAAACTATCCTAGAACACTGCTGCTGGTTTCTGAGTGTTTGTCCGTCTCAAATTATTCTAGAACACTGCTGCTGGGTTCTGAGTGTTTGTCCCTCACACAGGATTCCATACCCCTGCTGCTGGGATCTAACTGTTTGTCCCTCACATAGGATTTGAGAACACTGCTGCTGAATTCTGAGTGTTTGTCCCTCACATGGGATTCCAAAACACTGCTGCTGGGATCAGAGTGTTTGTCCCTCACATACAATTCCCAAACACTGTCAAGAGATTCTTAATGTTTCCTCCTCACAAAGGATTCAAGAACACTGCTTCTAGGTTCTGAGTGTTTGTCCCTCACATAGGATTCTAGAACACTGCTGCTGGTTTCTGAGTGTTTGTCCCTCACAAAGGATTACAGAAGACTGCTAAAACTGTCTGAATGATTGTCCCTCAGATAAGATTCCAGAACACAGTGCCTGGGTTCTGAATGTTTGTCCCCCACATAGGATTCCAAAAGACTTCTAAGAGCGTCTGAATATTTGTCACTCAGATAGGATTCTGGAACACTGTGGCTGGGTTCTGAGTGTTTTTCCTTCTCATAGGATTCCAGAACACTGCTGTTGGGATCTGAGTGTTTATTCCTCACATAGGATTCCAGAACACTACTGCTGGGTCTGAGTGTTGTCCCTCACAGAGGATTCCAGAACACTGCTGCTGGATTCTGAGGGTCTGTCACTCACATAAGATTTCAGAGCACTGCTACGAGGGTCTGACTGTTGGTTCATCACAAAGGATTCCAGAACACTGAAGCTGGGTTCTGAGTCTTTGTCCCTCACAGGGGATTCCAGAACACTGCTTTGAGGGTCTGAATGTTTGTCCCTCACAAAGGATTCTAGAACATTGCTGCTGGGTTCTGAGTGTTTGTCTCTCACATAGGATTCCAGATCACTGCTGCTGGGTTCTGAGTGTTTGTCCCTCACAAAGGATTCCAGAACACTTCTACGAGTGTCTGAATGTTTGTCCCACTACAAAATTCCAGAACAGAGTGGCTGGGTTCTGAGTGTTTGTCCCTCATATAGGATTCCAGAAGACTTCTACAAGGGTCTGAATCTTTGTCCCTCAGATAGGATTCCAGAACACTGCTGCTGGGTTCTGAGGGTTTGTCCCTCACATAGGATACCAGAACACTGCTACAATCATCTGCATCTGTGTCCATCATAAAGAATTATAGAACACTGCTGCTGGGTTCTGAATTTTTGTCCCTTACATAGGATTCCAGAACCCTGCTGCTGGGTTCTGAGTGTTTGTCCCTCAAATAGGATTCCAGAACACTGTTGCTGGGTTCAGAGTGTTTGTCCCTCACATACGATTCCACAACACCGCTACGAGTTTCTTAAAGTTTGTCCCTCAGAAAAGTTTCTAGAACACCGCTGCTGGTTTCTGAGTGTTTGTCTCTCACAAAGGATTCTGGAGTATTGCTGCTAGGTTCTGAGTGTTTGTCCCTCACATAGGATTCCAGAACACAGCTACTGTATTCTGAGTGTTTTTCACTCACGTAGGATTCCAGGGCACTGCTGCTGGGAACTGAGTGTTTGTCCCTCACAGAGGATTCCAGAACTCTGCTGCTGAATTCTGAGTTTTTGTCACTCACAAAGGATTCTAGAACACTGAAGCTGGGTTCTGAGTGTTTGCCACTCACAAAGGATTCTAGAACACTGCAGCTGGGTTCTGAGTGTTTGTTCCTCAAAAAGGATTCCAGAGTTCCACTGCTGGGTTCCGAGTGTTTGTCCCTCACATAGGATTCCTGAACACGTGTACAGGTTACTGAGGGTTTGTCCCTCACAAAGGTTTCCAGAACACTGCTGCTGGGTTCCGAATGTTGGTCCCTCACAAAGATTACAGAACAATTCTAAGAGTGTCTGAATGTTTGTCCCTCAGATAGGATTCCAGAACACAGTGGCTGGGTTCTGATTGTTTGTCCCTCACATAGGATTCCAGAACACCTCTATGAGTGTCTGAATGTTTGTCCCTCAGATAGGATTCTAGAACAGAGTCTCTGGGTTCTGAATATTTGTCACTCACAAAGGATTCCAGAACACTGCTGCTGGGTTTTGAGTGTGTGCCCCTCACATAGGATTCTAGAACCCTGTTGCTGGGTTCTGAGTGTTTGTCCCTCACATAGGACACCAGAACAGTGCTGCTGGGTTCCGAATGTTGGTCCCTCACAAAGATTACAGAACAATTCTAAGAGTGTCTGAATGTTTGTCCCTCAGATAGGATTCCAGAACACAGTGGCTGGGTTCTGATTGTTTGTCCCTCACATAGGATTCCAGAACACCTCTATGAGTGTCTGAATGTTTGTCCCTCAGATAGGATTCTAGAACAGAGTCTCTGGGTTCTGAATATTTGTCACTCACAAAGGATTCCAGAACACTGCTGCTGGGTTTTGAGTGTGTGCCCCTCACATAGGATTCTAGAACCCTGTTGCTGGGTTCTGAGTGTTTGTCCCTCACATAGGACACCAGAACAGTGCTGTTGGGTTCTGAGTGTTTGTCCCTCACATAGGATTCCAGAACACGACTGTTGGGTCTGAGTGTTTGTTCCTCAGAGACTGTTGGTTTCTGAGTGTTTGTCCCTCACATATGAATTCAGAACACTGCTACCAGGGTCTGAACGTTTCTCCATTAAAAAGTATTCCAGAACACGGCTCCTGGGTTCTGAGTGTTAGTCTCTCACATAGGATTCCAGAACCCTGCTAAGAGGTTCTGAATGTTTGTCCCTACCAAAGTTGGATTCCAGTGTTTGTTTTCAGATACTGTTGGTTTTGTTTTTCAATATGAATTCAAAACTGCTCATGGTTGAAGTTTCCATTAAAAAGTATTCCAGAACACGGCTCCTGGGTTCTGAGTGTTAGTCTCTCACATAGATTCCAGACCTGCTAAGAGTTTAATGTTTGTCCTACAAGGATTCCAGACACTGCTGCTGGGTTCTGAGTGTTTGTCCCTCACATAGGATTCCAGAACACTGCTACGAGGTTCTGAATGTTTGTCCCTCACAAAGGATTACAGAGCACTGCTGCTGGTTTCTGTGTGTTTGTCCCTCACACTGGATTCCAGAACACTTTTACGAGTGTCTGAATGTTTGTCCCTCAGATAGGATTCCAGAACAAAAAGGCTGGGTTCTGAGTGTTTGTCACTCACAAGGGATTCCACAACACTGTTGCTGCGTTTTGAGTGTTTGTCCCTCAGAGAGGATTCCAGAACACTGCTGCTGGGTTCTGAGTGTTTGTCCCTCACATACGATTCCAGAACACTTCTTTGAGTGTCTGAATGTTTGTCCCTCACAAAGGATTCTAGGACACTTCTGCTGGGTTCTGAGTGTTTGTCCATCACATAGGATTCAAGAACACTGCTACTTGGTTCTGAATGTTTGTTCTTCACATATGATTCCAAAACACCGCTGCTGGGTTCAGCGGGTTTTCCCGCACACATGTTTCCAGAACAACGCTATGAGGTTCTTCATGTTTGTCCCTCACAAAAGATTCTAGAACACTACTGCTGAGTTTTGAATGATTGTCCCTCACAAAGGATTCTAGAACACTGCTGCTTGGTTCTGAGTGTTTGTCCCTCACATAGGATTGCAGAACACTGCTACTGGGTTCTGAGTGTTTGTTCCTCACATAGGATTCCAGAACCCTACTGCTTGCTTCTAACTATTTGTCTCACACATAGGATTCGAGAACAATGCTTCAAGGGTATGAATGTTTGTCCCTCACAAAGGATTCTAGGACACTGTTGCTGGGATCTGAGTGTTTGTCACTCACATAGGATTCCAGAACACTGCTACGAGGTTCTGAATGTTTGTCCATCCTGAAGGATTCCAGAACACTGAAGCTGGGAGCTTAGTGTTTGTCCCTCACATGGGATTCCAGAACACTGTTTCGAGGGTCTGAATGTTTGTCCCCTACTAAGAATGCTAGAACAATGCTGCTGGGTTCTGAGTGTTGGTCTCCCACATAGGAATCCAGAACACTGCTGATGGGTTCTTAGTGCTTGTCCCTCACATGGAATTCCACACGACTGATGCTGGTTTCTTAGTGTTTGCCCCTCACATAGGATTCCAGAACACTGTTACGAGGTTCTGAATATATGTCCCTCACAAAGTATTTCAGAACACTGCTGTTTGGTTCTGAGTGTTTGTTCCACATAAAGTATTACAGAACACTTCTATGAGTGTCTGAATGTTTGTCCCTCAGATAGGGTTCCAGAACACAGAGGCTGGGTTCTGAGTGTTTGTCCCTCACATTGGATTCCAGAACACAGTGGCAGGGTTCTGAGTGTTTGTCACTCATATAGGATTGCAGAACACTACTGTTGGATCTGAATTTTTGTCCCTCACAGCGGATTCCAGAACACTGCTGCAGGATTCTGAGTTTGTCCCTCACATAGGATTTCAGAACACATCTAAGAGGGTCTGAATGTTTCTCCATTAAAAAGGATTCCAGAACATACCTGGTAGGTTCTCAGTGTTTGTGCCTCACATAGGATTCCAGAACACTGCTACATGGTTCTGAATGTTGTCACTCCCAAAGGATTCCAGAACAATTCTGCTGGGATCCGAATGTTTGTCCCTCACATGGGATTCCAGAACACTGCTACGAGTGTCTGAATGTTTGTCCTCAGAAAGAATTCCATAACAAATTGGCTGGGTTGTGGGTGTCCGTCACTCACAAATGATTCCAGAAAACTGCTGCTGCATTTTGAGTGTTTGTTCCTCCCATAGGATTCCAGAAATCTGTTGCTGGGTTCTGAGTGTTTGTCCCTCACATAGGATTCTAGTACAGTGATGCTGGGTTCTTAGTATTTGTCCCTCACATAGGATACCAGAACACTGCTACGACATTGTGAATGTTTATAAGTAACAAAGGATTCTAGAACACTCCTGCTGGGTTATGAGAGTTTGTCCCTCACATAGAATTCCAGAACCCTGCTTCTGGTTTCGGAGTGTTTGTCCCTCACATACGATTCCATAACACTGCTATGATGTTCCTAATGTTTGTCCCTCACAAAGGATTCTAGAACACTGTTGCTGGGTTCTGAGTGTTTGTCCCTCACATACGATTCCGGGAAACTGCTACTGGGTTCTGAGTGTTTGTCCCTCATATGGGATTCCAGAACACTGCTTCGAGGGTCAGAATGTTTGTCCCTCACAAAGGATTCTAGAACACTGCTGCTGGGTTCTGACTGTTTGTCACTGACATAAGATTCCAGATCACTGCTGTGAGGGTTGGAATGTTTGTCCATCACAAAGGATTCCAGAACACTGTAGCTGTTTTCTGAGTGTTTGTCCCTCACGTGGGATTCCAGAACACTGCTTAGAGGGTCTGAACGCTTGTCCCTCACAAAGGATTCTAGGACACTGCTGCTGGGTTTTAGTGTTTGTCTCTCACATACGATTCCAGAACACGGCTGAGGTGTTCTGAGTATTTATCCCACACATGGGATTCTAGACCACTGCTGCTGGGTTCATAGTGTTTATACCTCACATAGTATTCCACAACACTGCTACGAGGTTCTAAAAGTTTTTCCCTCACAAAGGATTCCAGAACACTGCTGTTGGTTTCTGAATGTTTGTCCCTCACAAAGGATTACAGAACGATTCTATGAGTGTCTGAATGTTTGTCCCTCAGATAGGATTCCAGAACACAGTGGCTGGGTTCTGAACGTTTGTTCCTCACAAAGGATTCCAGAACACTTCTGCTGGGTTTAAAATGTTTGTCCCTCACATAGGATTCCAGAACACTGTTGCTGGTATCTGAGTCTTTGTCCCTTACATAGGATTCCAGAACACAGCTGCTGGTTTCTGAGTGTTTGTCCCTCACAGACAATTCCAGAACACTGCTGCTGGGTTCTGAGTGTTTGTCCCTCACATAGGATTCCAGAACACTGCTTAGAGGGTCTGAATATTTGTCCCACCCAATGGATTCTAGTACACTGCTGCTGGGTTCTGTGTGTTTGTCACTCACATAGGATTCCAGAGCACTGCTACTAGGGTCTGAATGTTTGTCCATCATAAAGGATTCCAGAAAACTGAAGCTGGGTTCTGAGTGTTTGTCCCTCACGCGAGATTCCAGAACACTGCTTCGAGGGTCTGAATCTTTGTCCGTCACAAAGGATTCTAGAACATTGCTGCTGGGTTCTGAGTGTTTGTCTCTCACATAGGATTTCAGAACACTTCTACGCGTGTCTGAATGTTTGTTCCAAGTATAGGATTCCAGGACACAGTGGCAGGGTTCTGAGTGTTTGTCCCTCACATAGGATTCCTGAAGACTTCTACGAGGGTCTGAATCTTTGTCCCTCAGATAGGATTCCAGAACACTGCTGCTGGTTTCTGAGTGTTTGTCCCTCACATAGGATACCAGAACACTGCTACAACCGTCTGAATCTGTATCCATCACAAAGAATTCTAGAACATTGCTGCTGGGTTCTGAGTGTTTGTCCCTCAAATAGGATTCCAGAACACTGATGCTGGGTTCAGAGTGTTTGTCCCTCACATACGATTCCACAACACACTACGAGTTTCTTAATGTTTGTCCCTCAGAAAAGTTTCTAGAACAGCGCTGCTGGTTTCTGAGCGTTTGTCCCTCACAAAGGATTCTAGAACACTGCTGCTGGATTCTGAGTGTTTGTCCCTCACATAGGATTCCAGAGCACTACTGCTGGGTACTGTTTGTCCCTCACAGAGGATTCCAGAACTCTGCTGCTGAGTTCTGAGTTTTTGTCCCTCACAAAGGATTCTAGAACACTGCAGCTGGGTTCTGAGTGTTTGCCCCTCACAAAGGATTCTAGAACACTGCTGCTGTGTTCTGAGTGTTTGTCCCTCACATAAGATTCCAGAGCTCTGCTACTGGGTTCTGAGTGTTTGTCCCTCACATAGGATTCCAGAACAGTCCTGCTGGGTTCTGAGAGTTTGCCCCTCACAGAGGATTCGAGAACACCGGTACTGGCTTCCGAGTATTTGTCCCTCACATATGATTCTAGAACACGGCTACTGGGTTTTGAATGTTTGTCCCTCACATAGGATTACTGAACACTGCTGCTGGGTTCTGAGTGTTTGTTCCTCACATAGGATTCCGGAACACTGCTATGAGGTTCTGAATATTTGTCCCTCACAAAAGATTCCAGAACACTGCTGCTGGCTTCTGAGTGTTTGCCCCTCACAAAGAATTACAGAACACTTCCAGAAGTGTCTGAATGTTTGTCCCTCAGATAGGAATCCAGAACACAGTGGCTGGGTTCTGAGTGTTTGTCCCTCACATAGGATTCCAGGAGAATTCAGCGAGTGTCTGAATGTTTGTCCCTCAGATTGGATTCCAGAACATGGTGGCTGGATTCAGAGTGTTTGTCCTTCATATATGATTCCAGAACACTACTGCTGGGTCTGAGTGGTTGTCCCGCAGAGAGGAATCCAGAGTACTGCTGCTGGATTCTGAGTGTTTGTCCCTCAGATAGGACTACAGAACCAAGTGGCTGGGTTTTGAGTGTTTGTCACTCACAGAGGATTCCAGAATACTGCTGCTGGGTTTTGAGTGATTGTCCCTCACATAGGATCCAGAAACCTGTTGCTGGG